>NW_027040548.1:0-105000 GCF_037179485.1 Ochlerotatus camptorhynchus | reverse complement strand
TGGTAGTATTCTACCAGGCCTTCTTCTCGACCAACGGTAGATGAATTCATCAACACCTGGTGGCGCCACTTGCTCAGTACGGCGTACTCCTTGCTGTTCGTGATCTCGACGTTGGCCATGAAATTTTCCGCCGCTCGTAGATGGTCCATGGCAGCAGCGTCTCTGCGGACAAACTGTGAAAAGTCATCCAACCCGAGACGACTTCGCTGGATGAACTGAAGCACCAAGATGGCGGCGATGTTGATGTTCTCAACCGCTTCGATTATGTTCTTGTACACGACCAGCTGTCTATTGAGCAGAAGAGAAGCGAAAAGATCAACTTAGGTTAGCATTCAGCAGAACAAAACACTCTTACGAAGTTGTTACCGCCAAATTACTCCACTTAAAGATAATCCCACGCTTTGGCTAATCTGGTCTATTAGGTGACGGTTCAGGTTGTTGTATGATTCAAAGTACACCCCTATTGAGGTATTAATGATCTCCGCCGGAGAATGAGGTCTGCAACCAGAGAGGAATTTATTTTTGTTAGAAAAAACACATAATCTATCACCACAGACAAACAGACGTATCACATTTGTCAGGAATAAACTAAGCTTCTGTTTTAACGCATGCAATAACTAAAATGTTGAACGTCTTTTTGTCTGTAATGCCATCCTCGAGGAAAAGTGAATGCTTTCACCTCATCAGTAAGTCCCTGGTTTCGCTTGAAATGTAAATCTTTGCATAAAAATCGGGGCTCAAATTCATAAAACGAACAATTTCATTAATCTTTCCATACCTGAGATCACCGGCGATGGTCTGATTGGAGCGTTCGTCGAATTCGATGTCCCATTCCTTGCTGCGGGCAATCAGTCCGCTCAGGACCAGATCCGTTTCGACAAAGGCTTGCTCGACGGCGGGTCGGTTCTTCCGGGTCAACACAAAGTAGGTCAACAGTTTACGCTCAGTCTGCACGACCCGCACCAGGCTGGTTATGTTGATGGTCATGCGGATCTAGAGAGCAAGACTCAAACGAAGGCGGATAAATAAAAGGATTGAGTTCTAATTTATAATCATCCCATACCTCTTCGCCAACACGCTTCGTTGTCTCGTATTTCGTAATTTGCTGGCGCAGTAGGATGCTGTTCTGCAGCACGACGGCCACTATCGGTATTATCAGCACCACGAGCATGTGGCACATAAACAACCGGCGGCCTTCTCTGAAAGAAAAAGGTTATGAGAAAGGGACAATTAGCTTCACAGGATCGCAAATGAATAGGGGGTGATGATTGTTTGGTGGCGTTTATAATGCGATTAGAAAGTGGAAAGTTGCCAATTTGTCGTACACGCTCATAGGGTTTCTCCAGGTTTCAAAACATTTACTGATTTGGGTTGTTGAATAGGGTATTTTGAAACCAATCGTCATCGAGATGAACGAAATGTCTTCACATGTCTGCACCGTTACTTTTAAAATATGCGTTGGATGCAGGTAGGTTAAGAGAACATCATTTGATTTCAGGCTACTTCGTAAAAGTTCAGGGGATCGTTGTAGGAATTGAAGAAACTTCGTAGATCTTCAGAAGACTTCGTAGAACTTCAGGAAGCTGCGTAGAAGTTCAAGGGACGTTCTAGGAGTGTAGAAGCTCTGCGAGCTGTGTTGTATTTTAGGCCTAGCAGTTGAGGCCTTTATAGTTCGACAGTGAGCATGCATAAGGGCGAATACGCGATGATCGATTCTCTTCATCGATTTTCTCTTTGCATTGCTACAGCTAAGCGAAACAATTTTCTAGAATTTGTTCAATGCAGAGTAGTAACAGGTTGTATTTGCTATCAAAAGCAAAAGCAAACGCACCGAGAAACGTTAAATCTAGCGAGTTATTAACAAAAGAGAAAATCGACGAAGAGAATCGATCATCGCGTATAGGCCCTTATGCATGCTCACTGTCGAGTTCTTCTATCGAGAGTCAGCGTCATCCATTCACTGAACTCGTGCTGCAGTGTTTCACAGGCAGCGTTACAGCAACAATCAATACGAAACTAACGATTTTAAATTGGCTCACTACTTGACTAGCATATTGGTCCCAAACAAATCGATTTACGTACCCCATTCTAGTCGAAATTCTAGTACTACACAATGTTTGTTTTGATTTGCTATGAAAGTTTGTCAGTTAAAATGAGGGGTTCGTGGATTTTCCTATGTTTCGAGGGGTGAATTGATTAGCTTGGGACCGAAGATAGTAACAGTGCTGAGTCAAACACTTGAGCTCGTTTCTCCGGGACCTTCTGGTCTTAGAGTTGCCTCTATGGTTACAGTGTAGGCAGTTTTCACCATCGGTTCTGTTCAATCGGTGCTCAAGCTTTCCGTTGACCAACAAGAATAAGGCACTTCGTTCACTTGAATTCAGCTGTCACATCGTTATATTTGCCCAGATTTGCCACCAGTTTGCTGCTAGATACTCACGAGTAACACTCGGTGCTTTCGTTTGTTCGATGAAATGGACAATCTGCGGGCGACATCGACATCATTCGCCTTATACCACTCTAGCACGTCCTTCGTGTAGTGGCATGATGCCAAATCCGGCCAGAAGATCATCAAACCGTCGTGAGCCTTCAGGAGAGGGAGAAGCCGCTTTTGGAGACACTCTTCCAAATACACCTGTCCATTCATGGTGTTTGCGGTAACGAAAGGTGGACTCCGCTTCCCGCCAGTACAAATCGCTTGTCAAATTAAGAACTTCTTGGTGAACTTCGACATCTTCTGTGTTCGGAGGTTCTCGGGAACATCACACTTATCCTTATTGACAGTCACATACAGGTTTCCTGGAATCTGATTCAAGTCTGCCTTCACATATGTCTCGTCATCCATTACGCAGCAGTGTGGTTTCGTTAACTTCTTCCGTATTCTGTTTCTCGTCACGGTTTGGGGACTTCTGAACCTTAAACGTACGTAGTCCAGCTCGAGTTTTGGTATTTTGCACGAAAGTCTTGCTCACATGCAACTTTTTAGCCACATCTCTGAAGAGGTTTTCGGATGGGCAAACAAAGGAAAAAAAACTCACGGATTGATAGAGAGAAAATAAAAACAACGTGTATTCACTTGGTTTGATTTGGTTGTAATAAAAACGGAAATGCAACTGTCAAAACGGCCGCAGCCGAAAATACTCCAGTGGTGTGGAAAAACAGTGGGGGCACATGGAGTGCAGTGGTTGCCATCTCAACACCCCTGCTCAAGCACAGCACGTCTCCAATCCTAGCTTGGACTGAAGAACCTTGAAGACAGCTGCCGGTAGACCCTTAGTCATAAGGTCCGCCTGTTGCTCTGCCGATCGCACGAACTTGATTTCGATCTTACCTTGTTGTACCAACTCACGCAGGAAGTGGAACTTGGTATCGACGTGTTTCAGCCGCTTGTAGTCCTTAGAATCCTCGGCGATCTTGATCGTGGACTGGTTATCCTCATAGATTGGGACAGCTCCGTTCAACGGCTTCCCCAAATCTGCCAGCAACCGCATCATCCACATGGTGTGACACGCAGCTGTGCATAATGCCGCTAGCTCCACCTCCGTCGATGACAATGATACGGTCTGCTCTGCTGTTTCCTCGTAACCCAACTGACGGTACTCTCATACAACTTCATCACGCAGCCGGAAACCGAACGGCGATCATTCGGATCGTTCGCCCAGTCCGCGTCACAGAAGACTTGCAGCAACGGTACATTTTTTTCCACCTTATACACTAGACCAACGTCCGTCGTTCCCTTGATGTAGCGGAGAATCCGTTTCAGGTGGATCCAGTGTTCTTCATTCGGGCACGACTGGAACTGGCTGAAAAAGTTCACAACCGCCGCCAGATCCGGTCTCGTTGTGATCGACGCGTACGTCAAACACCCCACCAGTTCGCGGTAGGGCTTAGACGTTCTCTGCTTCTCGTCTCCCTTCTTCAGTCTCAGCCGGTTCTGCATCGGCGTCGAAACGGGTTTGCAATCCACCATGCCAAAGCGTCGCAACAGCCCTTCGAAGTAGTCCCACTGACTGATCTTCAGAACTCCTGCCTTCCGGTCACGATCGACTTGCATACCAAGGAATTGTTTGATCTCACCTTCGTCGGTCATCTCAAACTCCTCCGCCAACTTGCGTTTCACCGACTCCAGCATCTGCAACGACGAGCTGGCCAGCAAAATATCGTCAACGTAGATCACAAGGATCATCTTCTCCTTCCCAGTTCCACGCGTGTAGAGGCACATATCGTTGGTGCTCCGAACAAATTCCAGCTTGCTGATAAAACTATGGAACCTGTCGTTCCACGCTCGGGACGCTTGTTTTAACCCGTATATAGAGCGGTTTAGCCGACAGACCAGTTCACTTCCTTGCTGGAACTCTTCCGGCTGGGTCATATAAATCTCCTCTGCTAACTTGCCGTTCAAAAACGCGGTCTTGACATCCATGGTGTGAACGAACATCCGGTTCTCGTTGGCCAACGCAAGTACAGCCCGCAGCGTGTCGAGCTTCACTACTGGAGAATACGTATCTGTATAATCGAAGCCTTGCTTCTGTGTAAAGCCTCTCGCAACGAGCCTTGCCTTGAACCGATCCGACTTCCCGTCGCTGCCACGCTTTACCTTGAAGACCCGTTTACAGGTGATCGCCTTCCGCCCAGGTGGCAGCTTGACCAGCGTCCAAGTTTTATTCCGCTTCATGGAACTCATCTCCTTGTTCATCGCAGTCTTCCACTTTGGCCAGTCATAACGCTGCTTCAACTCGGCGATCGAATTCGGAATGTCCTCAATGAAGTTCATGGCGTTCAAATCAAAACTGGCGTATTCCACGTCGAAATCCTTATGCCATGCGGGTGCCGATCGTACTCGTTGAGGCCGTCCGTCTCCAGTTTGACCAGGGGCTTCATCACCCAAGTTGTCATCATCAGCTTCTTCACCATCAGCGGAGTTGTATTAATCGTCTGAAACGTCTTCTTCCTCAGGACCAACGTCGCAGTCGTCGTCGGTCTCCTCGACGCTCGCCGGTGCCTCTTCAATCAACTGCTTGTCGGCATTGATCTGCTTCCGCTGCGGACGCCCTGTTTCGACGAAGTCTACATCGCGCGCTGTCACGATTGTCTTCTTTACAGGATCCCAGACACGATATCCATTGTGCGCATAGCCGACGAGGAGTCCTTTCCACGCCTTGGGATCAAAATCCGCCGTAGTTCCATCGGCACGTGAACGAACACATCACAGCCGAAAACCCGAATGTTCGACACATCAGGCTTTCTCGATTCCCACAGCTCGAACGGAGTTTGCTTCTTCTCGAGCGCTGCAGTCGGACTCCTATTGACTAGGTAGGCCGCCGTCAACACAGCTTGCCCCCAGAACCTCTTGTCCACCGCCGAATCGTCCATCATGGCTCGCGCCTTTTCAACGAGCGTCCGATTCATTCGCTCGCTCAGCCCGTTCTGCTCCGGCGTGTATGGCACCGTCCACTCGGCTTGGATGCCTTTGCGTTTGCAAAACATTTGGAATCGCTCGCCTCGATATTCGCCGCCGTTATCGCACTTCAGCCGCGTGATCAGACGCTCAAACTTCGCCGTGACGAATGCCTCGTACTCCTCGAAACACTCCGCTACCTCTTCTTTCGACTTTATCAGATACACCACCGTGAAGTGGCTCCAGTCATCGATGAACGTCACGAAGTATTTCATTCCGTCAAGTCCAACCGGCGTCACCGGCCCACAAACGTCCGTATGCACAAGCTCGAGCACTCGCGACGATCTTCGTTCTTCACGCGACGATAAAGGCTTCCGCGTTTGTTTACCCACTACGCACGGTTCGCAAACGATGGTATCACCGGTCGCACCAGTTGCATTCAACTTCAGTCCCGATACCATTTTGTTCTGCACCAAACACTTCAAGCTTCTTTCATTTAAATGTCCATACCGACGGTGCCACAGTTCGAACCTTTCTGCACTCGACCACACGTCAACAACGAGGCATCATCCGCACTGTGCCTTTCGGAGTAAAGGTCTAGTCCATACAATTTATTCTTCAACGAACCGCACGCGACGATTTCCGAACCACTGTAAATGTTTACTTTTCCAGCCTCAAAAACGACGCGCATTCCAGCCTGCTCGACGCGAAACACCGAAAACAAATTGCAACGCAGCTGCGGAACGTACAGAGCGTTTTTAATTGTACAGTCTACTGGCTTACCTTGAACCACCGCTACCACCTTCACCATGCCGGAGTATTCCGCTCGAATCGTTTCGCCATCCTTAGCCACCGCAATCTCGATGGGCTTCTTCAAACGATGCAACTCACAGAATAATCCTTTGTCACGCACAAGATGATCCGTAGCTCCCGAGTCGATGAACCACTGCGTTCGGTTCTCCTCGGAAAGGTTCACTCTGTTGACACTCACGAAACAAACACTCTTCCGTTCGTCAAACTCCGCCATATTCGCCTTCGAGTTCTGCTTCTGCTTCCGAGTGGACTTGTTCTTCTTCTCTGGACACTCGGCCAGCTTGTGGCGTTCCTTTTTGCAGCCAAAACATTTCAGCTTCCTTGCCGGCTTCGATCCGTAGAACGCTGCACCCGATTCGGAATGGGAAGACATATCCATGCCTTTCCGCTTCGTCTCTTCGTCAAGCAGGCGACATTTGACGAATTCGAGAGACAAGTTCTCCTCGGGCATGGTCTCCAATGCCGTCACAACACCGGCGTACGACAATCCCAGCGTGAGGAGCAGGTGACACACAACGTCCAAGTCATCCAAAGCAGCACCAGTGGCACGGTACTCTCGGACCAACTTGTCAAACAAGAGGAAGTGATCCTGCAGTTTACCTCCTTCGAACCGCATCGTCAGCATTTGGCGCTTCAAGTGCATCCGGCTGGCGATGCTGCGACGCTCGATGCGGGATGCGGTGGAGTGCATCCCAGATGTCTTTCGGTGATTGCTTGTCGTGGATATACTCTAGCTGCGAGTCGTGTATCCTCGAAACGAGCAGCGATTTGCAGCGGCGATCTTTCTTAATTCGCTTTTCCAGGGCCTTTTTCTTTTCTTCCTTCCTCTGCGGCGTGTCGCCCTGCTGCTCCTGCAGCTCGTCCAAATCCGTGACGTCAGTCCGCATGCACTCCAAAAGCTCGTGCTCTTCTAGGAGTATCGCCATGCGGAATTTCCATGCCGCGAAATTAGAGCCATCGAACAGCGACAACACAGCAAAAAAAGTTGTTGAATATTACATCGAAACTGCTGCAACCAGGTCAATCCCTCTCCTACATCATTATTTCATACATCAGCTTGAATTACGTTGATCGATATTACATTTTTTTTTTGCTGTGAACAGCAACACCGATTTTTGCTCCGTCATAACGCCCGACGAAACCGATAATTACTTTTGGACAACAAACACGCGAAACGTAACCTGGGCCCATAACCTGAAGAGGTTTTCGGATGGGCAAACAAAGGAAAAAACTCACGGATTGATAGAGAGAAAATAAAAACAACGTGTATTCACTTGGTTTGATTTGGTTGTAATAAAAACGGAAATGCAACTGTCAAAACGGCCGCAGCCGAAAATACTCCAGTTGTGTGGAAAAACAGTAGGGGCCCATGGAGTGCAGTGGTTGCCATCTCAACAATCTCGAACCACAAACGAAGTGACAGACGACTAACTGACGAAGAAATCAATTAAAATAATATGGTTCGCTGTAATAGAATTTTCTTAGAAGCTTGTGCCAACATCCACCAGATGGGATAGTATTTTTGTATTGGTTTTGCACAAAGTTGATTTTGTGTACAATGATTCTTTGACAGTGTGCAAAGAGTGTATCATTTTGTCATTTTTTTATGCATTTCAGTTTTGAGTAGAGTGAAAGAGATAGAACCAAAACATTCTAGTACATTTGGTGAAAATGCTAGTTCAATCCAGTAGTAGTGTTGCCAAGTGGTACAATCCAGTAGTAGTGGTGTTGCCATGTGGTACACTGAAAAATTGCAATAGCAAGTTAGTCACCAAAGTTTTCGAGCCGCTCCGTCTCCCGCATAAACGCGAACCATAAATTGACCTTACCGATAATGGTTATAAATTGTTTATAATCCCTCCTTAACTTTAACAGAAATGGTTTTGGAACCTTACATAAACGTTTGTGTGATAAAGTTTTAACCTTATGTATTATGGTTTTTAGGAAGCGGACCTTACAAATAATGGGTTGTTAAGAACCATTACCATTTCAAATTCTTGTTTTCTCCATACATTTTCGGAAAGAGAACTATATTAGAACGTTTTTACTTATGGTTTGAGAACAATAATGGTTATGGTTATGGTAGTCAGTAAGGCCCATGAATGGTTTTGTAACATCGATCAACTTTATATGGAATATATCGCGAATTGGTTGCCTGTAAATTAATAACTATCAGTTCGCGATATATTCCACGTAAAGTTGAGCGATAATATAAAACGAATAATGGACCTTACTGACTACCATAACCATAATCATTAATGTTCTCAAACCATAAGTAAAAACGTTCTAATATAGTTCTCTTTCCGAAAATGTATAGAGAAAACAAGAATTTGGAATGGTAATGGTTCTTAACGACCCATTATTTGTAAGGTCCGCTTCCTAAAAACCATAATACATAAGGTTAAAACTTTATCACACAAACGTTCATGTAAGGTTCCAAAACCATTTCAGGTAAAGTTTAGGAGGGATTATAAACAATTTATAACCATTATCGGTAAGGTCAAGTGATGGTTTGCGTTTATGCGGGGCTGTCCCTTCGTTTGTGTCTCGAACTGAGGCATTCGGTTTCCGTTTAAAGCCCCAACCACGCGTTTCTTATCGTTCTCGTTGACCTGACGGCTTTTTTTCTGGATCTTCGCTTCCGATCAACAGTCAGCCGTACTTTGAACCGTTTTATGATACCAGACACCGTGGAATTCACGATTCCCAACTTTTTTTTCCGCTGGCACGATGCGACAGATCCTTATTCTCAAAGTACTCGTGCAAAACTTTTTCGGGCACGCACTGTTCTTTCGCCGCCATTTTGAAAACTTTTGCGCACCTGATGGAATAAACCCACAGAGTTTAAACAATACAAATTAAAGTATGTCTACACAGAAAAAAAAGTTGTTGAATATTACATCCAAACTGCTGCAACCAGGTCAATCCATCGGTTGTGTAATATAACGTTGTACGATGTACATCGATCTTGCGAACAAAATTACATCCATTGATGTAATATTGTATCTGATTTTTGCTATTACATCATTATTTCATACATCAGCTTGAATTACATTGATCGATATTACATTTTTTTTTGCTGTGTAGGCAAAATTTCAATTAATTTTACCCAACGGAACATACGTTAGAGCAATTTCAGTGAGTGCGGATTTTAAACGGTACACCCTTTAAGAGGAAGTGGAGACAATAGGGGGACTTTTATGAACCAATTTTCTGTCAAACGTGAACCAGCGCCTGATTGGTCGGGCAAACGTATAGAAACGCAAGAATTTTTACAACCGGTAATATTTTTTTGTATTTTGACAGTCGACTGCGTCCCTCGTCCATAGTGAAATAGTTTTTGCACGGTTATTTCCGCCAGAGAAGAAGAACAGGTCACAGACAAAAAGAAGTCAGTTGTTTCTTCTTCCTCTTAGATAATACATGGAACAGACCTAGGGGCGTCTCACTTTTAGAATACAGATTCAATATGCATTTAATTAAAAAAAAAATGCATTTAATTTCCATCGTTTGTATCAACCATTCTGTGGGATGTGAACATCAAAACAAAGCATGCGCTTTTTTGCTGACACCTCTACATGCATCGATGCGAAGATAAACAAACACAACAGGAAAAGAAAACTCTTCGCTCTTCACGATTTCGGTGGAGTAGAGAATTCACGAGAAATTTCCTGCAAGCGCCTCCGGCAGCAACGAAAATCTCCAACGAAATCCTGCAGAAGCTCCCTCCAGAACTTCCACCACCGACAACTTCCACTGCCAACATTGAAATCACGCAAAACCTGCTCCGCCGAGAACGCGGGACAACTCCGTCGAAATTCCGTAGAAGCGTAGGCATCATCGGAAATCTCCACCGGAAACATGCGGAAGCTCCTCCACCGAAAACACGAGATAATACCGTAGAGGTTTCCTGAAACTTCCGTTGGCAGCACCAAAAATCACCACCGCGAATGCGACAAAATTCCGATTAAATTGGTACCTCCGCTGGCAAAATCAGAAACATCCATCAACATTGTGAAGAACCGACTCCGTTGGGAATGCGAGAAAACGGCATTGGTTTTGGGTCATACTTTATGTAATTTTAATTTATTTATTTGTCAACAGCAACAGACTCAATGTAGCCTCAATGTAATTCATTTGAGAATCGATCAAAGCAGATAGGACCATTTGAAATGTTCATCGAGATTTAGTCAAACCGAGTCAAACGTAATCCCGGTGGATGAACCCTTTATCAAGACAAACAAAAATCCTAGAACCTTCGTTGGCAGCATGTAAAATCTTCGCCGAAACCATACAGAAACTCATCCGCCGAGAAGGCAAGGAAAATCCGTTGGAATTACCAAAAACTCCCACTGGCAGCATCCAAAATCACCGAAATCACGTGCACCTCGTCCGCCGAGAACGCGAGAAAACGCTGTCGATAATCCCTGGAACTTCTGTCAGCAGCATCCAATCTCTTCACTGGTATCGTGCAGAACCTCCTTCGCCGACAATGCAGGGAAACTCCATCGAAAGTCTCTGGGAACCTCCGTTGGCAGCATCTCAATTTTCGCGGGAAGTTTCGCCGGAGTTTTCACCTGTTCATGGCTGCGAGGGTTCCGGTCAATTTCAGTGGAGATTTTCGGGGCTGCCAACGGAGGTTCCAGTGAATTTCAACGGAGTTTTCTCGCGTTGTTGGTGGAGGAGGTTGTGCACGATTCCGGTGGAGATTTATGATGATCGAGGAGCTTCTGAAATAAATTTCTCGAGTCAGGAGTGTGGATTTGAATGAACCAAGGCGAACAACAACACAGGACAAAACTTTTCATACATGGATGGATGTATTACATTAAATGCATTTAATTGTTTGATGTTAGAATAAATATACCTCAAGCGATCTTCCCCCAGGAACAGACTCACCATCTACGACGGACAACAGTCGTACCAACCGGAGGAAACTAACGATTTTTAATTGGCTCACTACTTGACTAGCCTATTGGTCCCAAGTACATCTATACGCGTACCCCATTCTAGAGGAAATTCTAGTACTACACTATGTTTGTTTTGATTCGCTATGAAAGTTTGACAGATAAAATAAGGGGTTCGTGGAATTTACTGTTTCGAGTTGATTAGCTTGGGACCGAAGATAGTACCAGAGCTGTGCCAAAACTTGAGCACGTTTCTTCGGAACCTTCTGGTCTTCTCTATGATTGTATCGTTAAAAAAAACCTTTTTTGTCTCCCGTACAATAATTTAACAATACATTTTAATGTACTCAAAATTCAACAGTAAAAATAATTGTAATTTCGTTGTTTTATTATAATTATTTTTTTCGGGTAGCGAAATAGAAAGATTACATTTCAGGGAAAACATGTCAGAAGGGTATAACTCAAAACGTAAACAATGACTTTGAACGTCGATTTCTTTTGAATGGCCACACACCCACGGGATCTAACTACACCAGTTCATAGAACGATCATTTCTTTGTCAGATAATTTAGTTAGTTTGAGTGGGTGTGCTGTCATTCGTATGAAACCGACGATCCAAGTCATTGTTTACGTTTCGAGTTAGACCCTTCTGACATGGTTCCCCAGATTTATTTCTCTTCACTTACAAAGTTGTTAAGTTGGTAATAGAAACAATACGAAATACACACACATAGACCTTTTTGACTGTATATACCAAGGGGGGGGAGGTGGCTGTCAAATTCAAACAATCTACGCCTACCTCGCATAACTGGTTCCAAACGTAAACAAGCCATAAGAAACCTACAGGGTTTGTTTACGTTTGGAACCAATTTCATACAAGAATTATCAGTAGGCTGATTTGACACCACGTCCCACCCCAGCTATATACACGCAGCAGTTGGACAATAACACAGGATTGTCCAAACCTGCTAGGGGTGCAATGATGGAGGTGCGATGATTGCAGAGATTGTAATTCTCAACAACCTATAGTATGTTGAAGAATTCGTCACCAGGCTACAGAGTGGACAACTCCGTCGAAGCGGACAAAACGATCGGAGGAAACTTCGAGACTCGCGTCACCGTGGAAGAGAATAAAAGAAAACCGATTTACAAACTACGTGTGCTTTATTCGATAGCATAACTTGGAATGAAACTGAAACACTTTTTCTTTCTTCGCTTCGCGCGTAACTTCTTCGCCGTTTAACGGCACCTGTCAACAACTAATGTTTTCTCTCTCGTGCAGTGTTGCCATAAAGCAGATATCGCCAATCTCACTTCGCCAATACTCCTCCTCGATATGTTCTTTATCCATCGCCTTCCTTAGTCTACAACCACCAATCCCACAGCTTCCGAAAATCTCTGCAACTTGATGTTCCCCAGTGGCTTGGTTAACATATCCGCCTTCATTTCTTCCGAGCTGCAGTATTGAAGTTCAATGACACCTTTCTCTACCAGATCCTTCGCAAAATGGATGCGAGTATCTATGTGCTTCGATCGACGCGACACATGGTCAATTTGAGCGAAGTCGATGCAACTTTTGTTGTCTTCAAAGACTACTGTCGCCTCTGGTTGATGCACCTGAAAATCGTCCAACAATCGTCGTAGCCAAAGTAATTCCTTACACGCCTCCGACAATGCTGCGTATTCCGCTTCCATGCTTGAAAGAGCAACGCTAGTTTGTTTGCGGCTTACCCAACACACTGTAGCGGCCCCTAGCTGGAACAAATAGCCTGTAGTCGATTTCCTGTCTGCGACATCTCCACTCCAATCAGAGTCGCAGTATCCGTGCAGCGTAGCTGGATCCTTTCTCCCACTTGTCAGCTTCAGCTTGTACTTGCTCGTCTTCATCATATATCGCACGACTCGCTTGAGTTCATTCCAGTCCACTTCTGTTGGTTCACTGGTCTGCCTACTCAGGATCGTCACGCTTGCTGTTATGTCAGGGTGGGTGTTGAGTCCTATATACAACAGCGCACCGACCAGGCTGCGGTAGCGATTGTTGTTTGGCAGCTTGTCACTTCCCTCGCGGTTTTTGTAGTAACCTACGTCGAGCGGATACTTTGAGCCCTTGGCATGCTCTAAGCCAAATTGTGCTGCTACCTTTCTGATGCAAGCCTGCTGGTCTAGACTAAAGAATCCATCCTCGTCTCTAGTGACTCGCATACCCAAAAAAAAACTTTATCTCCCCCAATGAAGTCAACTCAATGTTCATCTTGAGGGCTGTCTCCAGTCTGGTGATCTCTCGAACGTCCGTGCTGGCGACGACCATATCGTCAACGTATATTATCAGGTACGTTCGCACTCCGTCAGCTGTCACTATGGTGTACAAACATGGGTCATTCTTTGACTGCGTGAACCCATAGGCGATCAGCAATCCGTGAATCATGTCATTCCAGACACGCGCACTCTGTTTCAGACCATACAAACTTCGTTCCAGCTTACAAACTTTCTTCTCATTGCCCCGCTGCACGAAACCCGGCGGCTGCTGCATGTAAATTTCTTCGGCTAAAATACCATGCAGGTACGCGGACTTTACATCCAGGTGGTGCACCGTCATTTGCTTGTGGCCCGCTACTGACAGCAAGACTCTCAACGTTGTTTGACTCGCCACTGGTGAAAATACCTCACTATAGTCGACGTCGTACTGCTGCGTATATCCCTGCGCGACTAGACGTGCCTTAAAACGGGTAACATTTCCCTCACTGTCCTCTTTGCGGCGATAAACCCACTTACAACCGATTGGTTTACGCCCGGCCGGTAGATCCACTAGCTTCCACGTCTTATTCCTGATCAACGATTCGAATTCTTCACGCATAGCTTCTATCCACAAATCATGTTCGGGTCCGGCGACCGCCTCATTGTAGCTGGTCGGTTCTGCTTCAACAGCCATCGCAATATCCACCACGTAATCATTGAGCCGTGGTGGTAAGATTCCCCGGGTAGAGCGCTTCCCGGCACCACTGCTTCCACTAGTGGCTTGCTCTTCTTCTGCTTCGGCGTTGTCTTCTTCGCAGCTGTGAAGTTCTTCCTCGGATTCTTCTTGCTCTTCCTGAATAGAACGCCGATTCTCGTCATGCTCCTCCTGAAGCTTGCTCTCCATATTCGTTAGTCCTGGCCAGTTCAATTCTGCTACGCTTGATCCACTGCAACCGCTCTGCTCGCTCGACGATGATCCGTTCTTCTGCTCGATGAAGCTGACATCACGACTGATAGTAACGCTGTCATCTTCTGGATCCAGGAATCGATAGGCCTTTCGATCCTCGCAATAGCCTACGAACACCAACTTCCGGCTCTTCGCATCGAACTTAACACGCTTTACCGCAGGAACATGAACGTATGCCACTGACCCAAACACACGAAGATGCTTCAAATTCGGTTTCACACCAAACCATTTCTCATATGGTGTACGATCCACAGAACGTGACGGCAGACGGTTTTGCAAGTAAGTTGCCGTCATAACCGCCTCTCCCCAATATTTCTTTGCTAGGCCGGCGTCCAGCAGCATACATGACGCCATCTCCTGCAAGGTCCGGTTCTTACGTTCCGAGACGCCGTTTTGCTGGGGGCAGTACGGTGCGGTTACCTGCGACTGGATACCCTTTATGATCGTAGAACTCTTTCAATTCCCGATTGATGAATTCCCCTCCTCCGTCTGACCGTATGACGCAAGGCGGCCTTCCGAATCGAGTTTTCACATGGGCTACATATCGTTTAACGCACCCCACCACATCCAGCTTTTGCCGGAGCAAGAACACCACACAGTAACGGCTGAAATCGTCGGTCAACGTCAGAATATACCGACAGCCTCCTGGTGTTACATTCGCCATTGGACCACATAAGTCTGTGTGTACCAGGTCCAAGACACGGTTCGACTTATGCTCTGACGCTTTGGGAAAAGAAATGCGTGGTAATTTACCTTGTAGGCACGGTTCGCAAACCTGCCGAATGCCGCAATCTTGAATGTCAACTCCATCCGAAAGCTCCTTGGCACGTTCCAGCATGGCTGGGTCTCGATGTCCCATCCGCCTGTGCCAGGTGTGCTGGCAGTTCTTCAGGTGCTGCAACGCTCTTCCCAGTTTCACCTGCTCTGCCGTATTCAACACGTACAGGTTGCTACTTATTCCACCCGTCGCCACAACAGATCCGCCGTCGCTCACTATTTGGCAGTTTGTCGCACTAAATTTCACTTCGAATCCTTTCTGCGCCAATTTACGAACCGAGAGGAGTCCACTGTTCAACGCGGGGATGTATAAAACATTACTTATGTTGATGTCCTTCACCTTACCACCACCGTCGACGCAACGCACAACGCCTTCACCGATACCGCACGCTTTTGTAGCCGAACCGTCGGCCAACACAACCTCCGTTTTCACATTTTTATCCAACTTGACAAAAAAGGATTTTTCACTCGTCATGTGGGTGGAACACCCACTGTCAATGTACCAACCACCACCTTTTGGATTTTCACCGACTGTGAAACACACAGGAGCATCTTTTTCGGCTGCTTGTTTAGCCTTCCACTCGCGCTTCGTGTTTTTCGGATCACTATCACTCTTCTTGTTCTGCTGCTGTTGTTGTTGCTTTAGCAAACGACACTGCGCCTTGAAATGTCTCGGCTTTTGACAATGAAAACAAACATTGTTTTTCTTGTCTTTCGCTTTCATCACTTTTTCGTTCCGTCTACCCGGCCGCTCGAATCTTCGTTGGAATTCGTCCAACAACTTTTGTTTTACAAAATCGATCGTCAAGTCTGCGTCTGGACGACTTTCCAGAGCTGTCACTAGTCTATTGTACGAATCGGGCAAACTTCTATGGATCATCGCGATTTTTAATGATTCTTCCATTGTCTGCCCCACGCATGCTAGCCGGTCAAAAAGAGATTCCAGATCTTGGAGGTGCTGATCAAGATCGCCCCCTTCACTCATATTTAAACTACAAATTCGCTTGAGGAGCGACACACGCGACGTCATTGTTGCCTTCTCATGGTATGATTTAAGCGCGTTCCAAACTGCTTGGGCTTCCGTGGCATTCTTCACTAGATTTAGCTGGTTGTCATCAATATACAACACGATTGTTGCCACACACTTTTGGTCAGCCTTCTTCCACGCAACTGTCGGCACGGCTGACTTTGCTTCCTCTACCACATACCATAAATCTTCACGTTTGAGGAGCATTTCTATTCGTGTTTTCTATGTTTGGTAGTTTTGGTTGTTTAGCCGTGGGAATAAAAATTTCTCAGCCATTTCTATCCAGAAATACTGTCACTATTTCGTTTCCACACAACCACTTGCGCTATGCTATCGATCTTCGACGACACCTCGATCGTCTCACACACACTATTGCAAGCAAAACTCTTTTGCTGCTTTTGCTACGCCACGAACGCCGCACGCCACCGATGAACCGAACCCGGCTTTTGCTCGTGTCGAAACGATCACGCCAAAACGCACACCAACGCCGAAGCACTATCTTCTGCACCGACGCCGTCGGTCACCATCCAAATGGCGGAACCCGGAAATCACTCGTTCGCTTCTGATTTTCGTTTTTTCGCACAATTCTTCTTCCAATTCCCTGGGCCCATAACCTGTTGAAGAATTCGTCACCAGGCTACACAGTGGACAACTCCGTCGAAGCGGACAAAACGATCGGAGGAAACTTCGAGACTCGCGTCACCGTGGAAGAGAATAAAAGAAAACCGATTTACAAACTACGTGTGCTTTATTCGATAGCATAACTTGGAATGAAACTGAAACACTTTTTCTTTCTTCGCTTCGCGCGTAACTTCTTCTCCGTTTAACGGCACCTGTCAACAACTAATGTTTTCTCTCTCGTGCAGTGTTGCCATAAAGCAGATATCGCCAATCTCACTTCGCCAATATAGTATAGTATCCCTATGACCATAGGAAAAAAGAGTTTCTGCTAACCTTATTTGCTGTTTTGTTTTAATTCTGCGTTCCTTTTCGGATGGTTCCATTTCACTTTACTCTATGCCATGTGCTAGATGACGTTTGAGCAATGTTTAGCTTGCACGGCATGCAGATTAGTGGGGTTCAAACTAAATAGTGTTCAGATTTAATACGGTCAGATTACCGGGGGTCCACGGTATTTCAATGTTCAATCAAAATCAACCATAAAATGTTACCCGGCAAATAGTTGAGAAACTCTCATGAGATCTTTTATGAAACCCCATACAACCACGAATTAAATCTTATTAGCACCTCTTTCCAAGAAAATTAAAATCATATAAAACGAACACCGGGTTGTTTTTGTGTGTGCTTTGGGAGTACCGTAGAACAGGGGAAACATAAATCTGAAAAGAATTTAACCTGCTCAATAAAACAACGTGGAATCTGTGAGATTAGAATTTTCCTAAGAACGGCTTTATGTGGTAAATAGTTATTAATTGTCTACAATTAGGCGTCCCAAACAATTTCCCCCCCATTTACGGTAATGACGAAATGGAATCTTATAAATCCTGTTCCAGATACCTCCTCTGCGACAGGCATCCAGTGAGCGATGAACGAAAATTAACTTGGAATCATTCCAAAAATAAAACCCATCTTCTGACGAAGTGGACAAGTAGGTTTATGTCGGGATTTACCCCCCCCCCCCCTTGCTGGTATGATGCGTATTTTTTAATCTTAACGGTTTCTCTTCTGTTCTGGGTATCCGCTTGTGTCTATCCTCACATCAAAGAAAGGTTTTGTTTTAAGTGGCTGCAAAAATTGCTTAAACATGGATGTTGTCTATAGATTTGAATACACAGCCACGTGAGACATGAAAACCCTTCGCGAAAACCGCAATGACGCAGGATGGTTCGTTGTCTTTGCGGTAATCATAAAGTAAAATCAACAGCTACCTTTTGAACCATTTTAGCCTAACCTATCCCTTATTTTTTTTCGAAAATGGGAAATGTTATGTATTCGACCTCTGAAGAATGTTCGTTTTGGTTTGAAATCAGATATGTATTCTGAAATTTGGGCAGAACGTTGATGTTTAGAGGTCGGACCTTAAGAACTAGTTATATGGACGCGTCCAGTTTTTCCAATGCGTCATTTGGCGTGGAACTGATCATTTGCTTTATGTGCATTATTTGCCATAACGCCAGCCATAATTTTGGGATCAATTGGGCTCTGTAACTTTGAAAAATATTAGCGGTTTTTATACATCGTCTGAAAGAGTCTTGTTTTCTGAGCACAACGATTTTTTTTCGAATCCATATACTTTCATCTTGATTTCAAGATTTAAAACAAAATAATAACTTCACTGTTAGCGTTAGCCCTGTTATGATATACTTCGTAGATTGGATACTAGCGACACTCACGTCTCTTCTGAAATTCTCAGTTAGACTACTTTCATGAATAATGCTGGGGAGTAAACATTGGGTCCAATCTAAACAAGAGTAACAGAAGCATGACTGTCGCTATTCCCGGCCACGCCCATCTTTACCATAACTAGGTATAGGGAAGGAAATGTTGATGTAGTACTTACTTAACGAAAGGCCACCGACTTAGCGACACCCTCATAAGTGCTACGGAGTTGGAGGGTTGGGTAGGGTATTCGGTTAGGATTCACCTCAAGTTGACGATGCAACCAAAAGTATGTATTGTTTATTTAATCTCTCGATAGCCGGCTATCATCAGAACATATTCATTTTGTTTAGTGATCATGAATTTTAAGAGTCATGACGAAGAGCTTGGGATTAAACCTATGATTTTCTGCTCAGTTAGCAAAAACGATCCCTCCAGGGTCATCGAGCGTCTCAGAACCATAACGTTTCGCGACAATACAGGACTACGTTTTCGCTTGATATGCAAATAGTTTCCGAGGTTAATATTCAATATCAAATATACAAATGATGGTGGCGATTTATTGTGCTGTGGAAGAGCATGGGGTTAAATCCATGATTTTCTGCTCAGTAAGCAAAATCGATCCCTCCAGGGTCATCGAGCATCTCATAATCCACACTTACTTACTTACTTACTTAAGGGTCCTGTGCACCACCAGCGGTGCAAAGGGCCAACGTGAAAGACTTCCATCCAGGGCGGCTGCTCGCTTTTGCCTTGACCTGGGCCCAGGTCAGATTCCTATCGACTTGCTTAATTTCCTTATTGAGGCTCCGCCGCCATGAGCCCCTGGGTCTGCCTCTGCTGCGATGTCCTGCCGGATTCCAATCCAGCGCTTGCTTGCAGATTTCGTTTCCGCCCCGTCGAAGTGTGTGGCCGACCCACCTCCACTTTCGCTCTCGAATTTCTGTTGCTATCGGCTTCTGATGACATCGACGATGGAGCTCGGCATTCGAGATCCAGTTGTGAGGCCACCAGGCACGAATTATATACCGCAGGCATCGGTTGATGAAGACCTGCACCACGTCTCACTGGCGTATAACAACACAGATTTCACGTTCGAGTTGAAAATTCGAATTTTGGTGCGTTGACTTATCTGGTTGGATCTCCATACGTTTCGTAAACTCATAAAGACAGCCCTAGCCTTCTTGATACGTGCACCTATGTCGCTCTTGGTCCCGCCGTCCGACGCTATTTGGCTGCCATGATATTGAAAACTTTCGAACTTCTCCACTGCTTGCCCCGCTACCGTAAAGTTGGAAGGGTTGCCCGTGTTGATATAGAACGATTTGGTCTTGTTGACGTTGATGGTGAGACCTGCCGCAGCGGAGCGTTCGGCTAGGGCATTGAGCTTACTCTGCATATCAGAGCGCCGTTGCACAGTGGTTGAAATCGGCATTTTCGTGCGCTTAATTAATAGCTCCTTTATCATGAAATTAAGAGATATGGTGTCTTCAGAGAAGTGTTTCAATATGTTACTGCGCTTCTTTTGATGTTTTTAGTTAAAAGATTAATCCCCCTAAAAGTGAGATCGAAAATTTATTTTTTCAACTATTCAAGATACAGTGTTGGTGCCTTGCACAAAGTTGTAGAAAATTTCTTTTCAAAGAACTATGCTCAAGACGCTTAATTAATATCTTTTTTACTTTTCAAGATATGTGACGTTTATTGCCGACGGTCCCTCAAAAAATGGTTTTCTCATCATAACTTTTTGGTCTACATTTTTACGGCTTTGCCATGTTCTAATAAGTTGTAGATAATAACAAAATACACAATATTGTACAACACCGCATTGCAGTATCTTCTTATTAAAAAAGTTATTGTAGATTTTTAGACCATAATTTATGAACTTGTAACTTAGCAGGGGGCAAAATGGGGCAATATACCCATGGTGCATCTGAAACTTTAATAAATTCACTTCAAAATGATAGCAAACATCTGTGAATGTAAGCGATTGTTGGAAAACTATTATTTAAACAAAATAGTGATAGCCGTGCCTAAATGTGCATGCTATTTCATCAGAATTTCCGCACCTAGTGTTAGAGATATCTTGTATTATAATATAATACATTATAATGCTACTGTTGAAATCAAGTAAGCCATGACCCAAGACTTCAATCATTTTTCTGAGTCCCTTAGCAACCATCGACAAGTGATGTAAAATAACATTGTTAAATCTTAATTATTTGTTGGACATTGAGTGGTTTGAAAGCTCTATTGTGTACACAAATCACGGTAACAGTGCCCAGTTTTCAACTGTATAAATGGCCTCCATCAGTATGTAAAATATCTCAATTTGAAATTTGACTGTCTATGTTTTTAAATCATTATTATATTCCAGTTGAAATCGATAAACATCATCTATTTTCAACATGGAGAGTAGCAGGAAGCAGTTCGGCGATAAAAAATCGCAGCGTATTCAAAGAAGTCCTGAAAGCCTATTCGATTGATTCAGACATTATGCCGGAAGTTGCTGTGGAAGTTGAAAAGTATACCAAAACTAATTTTGATATTTTTCAAAGGCTTTGGATAAAACATAATCGCACAGCTGACAGGGTGCTGCTCCACCAGGGGGTAAGTCACTCTGCCACATTGTGCTAACACCCACAGAAACACACTTCGACACACTTCAAACACCCACAAACACCCTCCCGACGTATGATAAGCAATTTTTTAATCAATTCTGGCACCACTGCAAATAATGTTTACATTCGATTGTTATTTTGTTGTTTTGTTATTGTTGTTGTTGTTTACAGTTACAACGATACGATCCCAGATTGGTACGACTGAGTACGAATATTATCGGCAAATCTCGATACCCTCGGAAGTGATATAGTAATGGATTTTCGGGACACCACGGGACAACACTTGAATGTGGATTTGCCCCGAAGGTCTCTGCTCGCAATGTCCAGCGAAAGTCGATACGGATGGACTCATGGAATAACGCCGAGAAAGATCGATACGGTAAGGTTGAATGGCAGCCTAACAATTAGGAAACGTGAATTAAGAGTATCGTTTACGTTCAGAAAGTTGAATGACGCCCCTTGACGTTCCCAGTTTAGTTCTCTGTGTGATACGTATCAACAAGAAGCGAATGACAGAGCTGATCGTATCAAAGAGAACGCTGCCCAATTAGAACTGGAGGCAGTCGCCGATATGACCAACTCGTCATATTTATAATTCTCCAGCAGGTCAGTCAACTGCGGCAGTTTCGTCTTCACATTGACCCCTTTGAACTTGAACTTATCGATGTACAGATCGGTCAGAATCTCGTAGATGCGGTTCATCGTTTCGAATGTCCAAATCGATCATTGTCTGCAGTATCTGGTGGTCCTTCGTCAGCTTCTTGTAGTGAACGATCTTCGGCTCGATCAACTTGATTAATCCGGGGAAGGTTTGCTCGTTGATATCTGAAAATGGGTGCTACGATGTTATCAATCAAATCGAATTTGTTCAAAGCTGCAGCTTGATCCGTTTCTTGGTGACTTCCTTCGTAATAAAGTCCTTGAGAATCTAATTGGTAAAAATGTTGTCGCTTCTGAAATTCGCTTCCGCCTTGCCGTATTCACAAATTAGAAGACAATGAAGACGTGACGGAAAAGGGCCTATTCCTTTCGTTTCCATAAATATTTTTCGGTATTTCCGGGATACTGTTCATAAGCCAGTTGTGCATTTCAGCCTGCTGAAGGCCCCCTTGAGAGTGAGCAAATCATCAGGCGCCAGGTTAGGCGCCCATTTCGTCTTCCTCCTCAAGTGAGAGGGCCAATGCTCGTTTCATGGATTAATCTGCACACAAACAACAGCAAAGGAGTCGCAGGAGGATCTGCCATTAATAGCGTTATGTTGTTATGATTGAGGATATGGTTGCCAGTAAATATATTTTTTTCGGTTGAAGTTTTGACAGCTCGGTCAACATGATGAAACACCTTCCGACACCCAAAAACACCCTGGAAACACAATAAGCACAGACACATGGTGGCAGAGTGACTTACCCCCTGTGCTCCACCATTTTGAGAATTTCAAAATACCTTTCAAACTTCCAGCAAATATCCTCAATATGTTTCCTTAGTCATCATCGAGCGTCCCGGCTGGGCGTAAGTCAATGCCATTCGAAATGTGTAGTGACTCGACTAAAAGAAAGAAAACAGCATCCATTCGTGAGAACCATCTAGCAGAAGAGCTTGTATTTGCAACGCAGATGAAGCTACGCGAGTCAGGTCAGAAACATGCTGCTGATATTCTTAAAGAGGCTGCGCAGACTACCCCATCGCGGGCAAGCAAAATTGCTAAATCGTGGAAAAGATCATCGAACAATCCATTGTTCGAGTATAACGATGCTGAAGCTTTGGCATTATTTGTTGATGCAAAGCTGTCCAAATCGCAGTACGTTAGAATTCAGACCGAGGCCAAACAACGAAATGCGAATATATATCCGCCGTACCACCACATTCTAGAAGCGAAAAAAAGCTGTTATCCAGATGAAAACTATATACACGGTATGAAAAAATCTTGTAAATATTTTTGTAACTTGCAAGCATATTTAGTTATATTTAAATGTTTAAAAGTTAGTTATTTAATATATTTAATATATTTAAATTTATAAAAGTTAGTTATATTTATACTAAATATAGTTTAAAATTAAGTTTTTTTTTTCTTTGTTATAGTCAGCGACACATGTGTGGAAGTAAAACTACAACAGCTTCTTGACCACACACGTCGGAGCGAATCGTCGATGCAAACGAAGAAACTTTGGATAACTTCACAGAAGAGGAGCTTCTAAACATCAATTTGACGATCAAGTGGGGAATGGACGGAAGTACCGGAAATGCTGAGTATAATCAAAAATTCGAGGATGATGACGGTTCAAAAAGCGATGCAAGCATGTTCATTACATCACTAGTTCCCATAGTTGCCGAAACTAATGGGAAAATATACTTTCGTAATCCTCGGGTTGCCAACGGAGTTTACGAAATATGGACGAGACATACGGGTTCGGTACAGTATGTTGTTAACTATGGTGGACGGGAAGATTTGTTCTGCACTCACTGGGACAAAGTTGTCCCAAAGATGTTTTGTCTGCCTAGCAAAGCCTACAGAAATGAATGATATAGACAAAGTTCGACAGCGTAAAGTGAATGAGACTGAATTTCAGTATGGACTATGTCCTCTGCACGGATGGATTAGATTTTTCTAGTATTTTATGCATGTTGCATATCGACTTGAAATGAAGAAATGGCAGTCCCGCGGAGAAGATAAACAGAAAATGCTAGAACAGAAAAAGAAAATCCAACAGCTAGAATTGGGTATGAATGTGGATCAAGCACGATCTGGTGGATCTGGAACATCGAATAATGGAAATTTAGCTCGAAATTTTTTTGCGAACGCTTGCTGCGCTTCGATGAGGTTGACGATTTTATCCGGCACTCCCTTGCGTCTCAGGGCGCCCCACAGATTCTCGTGATTGAGACGGTCGAAAGCTTTTTCGTAGTCAATGAATACCAAATAAAGGGACTCTTGGAATTCATTGACCTCCTCCAGGATGATGCGGAGCGTGACAATATGGTCCACACATGATCTTCCGGAACGGAATCCTGCCTGCTGCCGTCGGAGAGTCGCGTCGATCTTCTCCTGTATCCGATTCAGGATAACTTTGCACAGAACTTTGAGAACAATACACAGTAACATGATGCCTCGCCAATTGTCGCACACAGTCAGATCCCCCTTCTTTGGGACCTTCATTAAGATGCCCTGCATCCAGTCGGCCGAAAAAGTCGCGGTGTCCCAGATATTACAGAATAGTTGATGCAACATTTGTGCGGATAGCATGGGGTCAGCTTTGAGCATCTCTGCTGATATGCGATCGACCCCTGGAGCCTTGTTGGATTTCATGCTTCGGATAGCTGCTTCAATCTCCTGCAGTGATGGGGTCTCGGAATTGACGCGAGTGATGCGCCGCACCCTAGGCGGATCATGCAGAGATGTTGATGGCTGGTTGGCCGTCGAAACTTGAAGAAGTTGCTCGAAGTGCTCAAACCAGTGTTTCAGCTGGTCAGTGGGGTCGGTAAGCAATTGTCCAGTCGTGTCCTTCACTGGCATCCTCGGGTTCATCGTTGCTCCACTCAGGCGTCGTGATGTATCGTAGAGGAGGCGTATATCGCCAGTGTTTGCGGCTTTCTCCCCTTCGTCGGCCAGGGTGTTCACCCACGCTCGCTTGTCCCGTCTGCAAGAGCGCTTGACTTCCTTCTCTAGAGCCGAGTACCGTTGACGGGCTTCGTTCTTGGCTCCTCTGGTTCTCGCCCGCTCTATCGCGGCTTTTGCTTCTCTACGCTCCTCAATCTTCCGCCAGGTTTCATCTGTGATCCACTCTTTCCTCTGGGTGTTTCGCTTGTTTCTATAAAGGCATTCTTGATGGCCGTCCATTGTTCTTCTACGCTGCCACCTTCTGGAACATCCGCAGCTCGAGTCTCAAGTTCTTCAACAAAAGACCTTTTTACCGCTGGATCTTCAAGTTGGCGTGTGTTCAACCGCCGCCCGAGTCTCTCCTCCCGTCGCTGGATCCGCGCCATGCGTAGGCGGATTTCGTCGATTAGAAGGTGATGGTCAGACGCGATGTCGGCGCTGCGTTTATTCCGGACATCAAGAAGGCTCCATCTCCATTTTTGGCTGATGCAGATGTAGTCGCTCTGATTTTCGGTATGTCCATCACGGGAAACCCACGTGACTTTGTGCACTGGCCGATGGGGGAAGAGCGAGCCCCCGATCACCATGTCGTTATTGCCACAAAATTCTGCAAACAGCTCACCGTTCTAGCTCATTTCGCCGAGACCATGGCGTACCATGACACGCTCATAGTCCGTGTTGTCGGAGCCGATCTTCGCATTGAAGTCGCCAGTGTAGATCTTGATGTCACCCTTTGGAACCTTATCCACGACGGCATTCAGTTGACTGTAAAAATTCTCCTTGTCCTGTAGCTCGGCAGCATCGGTTGGCGCATAACATTGGATTATGGTAAGGTTACGAACCCGTGTTCTAAATCTGGCAACGATTATCCTCTCATTAACAGGCTCCCACTTGATGAGCGCAGCACTTGCCTGGATGCTAAGTAGGAGACCAACTCCACGATGGCGGGGAGCGTTTTCACCTCGAATACCAGAGTATAGTAGTACCTGTCCCGACGGCAGTTTGTGTTCTCCAAAGTTTGGCCAACGAACTTCACTCAGTCCCAGGATTTCTAGCTTCATGCGTCGCGCCTCGTTGGCGAGTTGTGCCGGTTTACCCTGCTGGGCTAACGTCAATACATTCCATGATCCAATTCGTGTCCGTTGTTTTGCGCTAAAAGTCGTTGCCGTTAAATCAGTTCGATATCTTTCTCTGTTGGTTTCTATAACAATTGTAAAGGTTGTAGCTTCCGGGGAAGAGCATTTCTTATTCAGCCGCTGGATGCCAGTCAGACGCTGTTAGAGCCGCACCTCCATGGTGAACAGACGCTCGGGTTGACGAAGCATTTCCTCTATCACCGTGCTATGGCTACCGCGCCAGTGTTCGCACTCTGCTATTGTCGGATTGACAACATTGCCCAGGCTACGCCAACCAGCTGTGTCCATGTTTCAGCTGGCAGTCTTTTGTGATCATATGACTCGTGGAGGCGTGAGGTAGGAACTTGTGAGGACCGGAGCTAGGTATATCGCTCCTTCCAGATTGTCACTCACCATTTTGTAGCCCATAATCCACAGCGCTTCGATAATCCACATGATACTCTGCACATGTTAGACACAAGAAGAGGCCAAAAAGCAAGCGTCCGACACACAAAACACGCTAAGTCACAATCAATGATTCTACGAATCACGAGCGCTCACGAATCATAAAAACGCTGACTGCGACACTCTGAAAGCGAAATTGTCAGGCTCTATGCGTCAAACACCCGCCCTCCAATCTCCTCCCGCATCCAACAACACAAATCTCCATTACAATATCTAACGAATTCAAAACTCCGAAAATCACTCATCTATAGCAAGTGAATGCATGCAACCATTCTTCATGATACACTTTTTCCGCCTATCTTTCGATTAGGCCTGTGGACATGCGTTAGCTTCGAAACTTCTAACCAAACTGGAAAAAATTTCCGACCAAAAAAAAACTTAAAAAAAACTTTCAAAGGTGTCAATATTGATTATTTTACGCAAAAACGAGCAAGTAATATTAAATCTCTTGTATCGTATGCTTATACCACAGACAGACAGACGTAACACTTTGAAAAAGTTTTTCTTGAAAACATAGTATCTCAAAACATAGGACCTCAGTAACGACCAATGTCCTTTATATAAGGTCCGGCCCAAAGAGCTCGCAAGTATTAGTGAAATGATGAAACTTGTGGTAATATTAGTGTCACATGGCAATGTTTATGTTTCGCATAGAAAGACATCAAAGTGGTGACGTCAATTTCTCTGTTTATATTCTGTTTCCCTTCCGAAACTGATCAAAATTTTGTTTTTACGATAGTTTTGTCCCCATTTCAATTGTATTTGATTAGCAATGGTTCGATGTGCAGTGAAAAAATGTTCCGTAACAAGTTACGGCATTACCAAAGAGAATCATCCCATCAAATTGCACGCTCTTCCGAAGGATAAAGTTCGAAGAAAAAAGTGGTTGTTGTTTTGTGGTTTGAACAATCAGAGCAATGAATCACTATTAATTTGCTCCAATCATTTTGCAAAAGACGATTATCACAATATGCATGATCCGGACATAAAAAGACGCAACCTAAAACGAGATGGTAAGTAAATTCTTAGTGTCTTCTTGAAAAACAAAACAATAAGTATGCTCTGTACATTTGTAGCTGTTCCATCGATCCGGAATCCAGCTCCCGATCCAGAACATATATCAGACCGTGCTAAGCGTATGGAGAGAAAGTCTCGCTTGGAAGTGGTAAACCAAATGTTGGAACAGTACGAAAAGGAAGCTGCAGAATGTAGCAAAATACCATATTGCATGGAGGAAATTCTCAAGCGGAATCCAGTGATTCGTGATTTGAGTGATTTGAGCATCTCCGACAAAACTGAACATTCCATCCAAGATCCATCGAACGAAATCCGAAACGATGACAGCAAGGAATCAGACTTCTTCGAGCTGACGACATTCCATCCCCAACTTCAAAGTTCTCTTTTGCGTGACGATCAAGATTCCGATCCGGAGTTCAACATTAAATTGCTTTGTGATGTTATCACAGAAGCAGAATCTGGTAAACACCAACACGATATACTTAACCAAAGTAAACATACAACAGATGTAGACGAAGGCTTAACTTTGAGCTTTACATCAAATCCTACATATGAAAAGGTTTTTCAGTCCATGGTTCTTGCCACTAAAAGCAATGAGGAAGGAAATATCAAACGTGGAACAGTAAAACGACTGCACTCCGTCATCACGCACCAACGCCAAACAATTAAAAATCTACGAATGCAGGTTAAATAACTCAATATAAGTGGTATACAATATATGTTATTAACTGTTATTATTATTTATAGCTCAAAGGACGAGATTCCCAAATCAAAGGACTTAATGCCATGATACGACAGAAGGATAAATGTATCGAAAATTTGACAAATAATAACGCAACGCTGCGAAAAGCTTGTGACGAAATGCGTGACGTTCCAGAATGTGTGATTCAGAATAAAATCCGAGCAGCATTCCTAAATTTCTTTTCGTTGAACCAAACAAATGTAATGTTAGGCCTGAAAAAGAAAGTGGTATGGACGCCTCAAGAGATCTGCAGAGCCTTTTCTTTGAGGTAAGTGATTTTTATGTAGTGAGGTAACTATACTCTTCTTAGTAGTATTCGTTGTTTGCAACATAGAACCACAGACAAACAGACGTAACTCTTCATTGTGTATCTTCGTTCATGCATTTAACGGTTGATTTGAATATTATCAGTTCCGCGAACTACTCGCCGCTGCGCTGGCATCGTATCACTTTGACGTTTCTATATATTCTATAGAACTTTTATGCAATATCGTTTACGAGTTAGCGAGCAAGCTTGTTTTCCGCGAGAAGCCAGAGAGATGTCGTTACTGAGGTCATATGGTTTGAGATACTATGTTTTCAAGAACAAGTTTTTCAAAGAGTTACGTCTGTTTGTCTGTGATAGAACTTAGTTGGATGGCAATTAATGATTATGGGGATTCCTTTAGAACAGTCCGTTAATCCACAGCTATACAGCAAGTACTAGAGGTCGTGGGTTCAATTTCCGGTATCGACCAATTATGTTTATATAAATTATGTAATTCATTAATTGGGCATTTTTTACAAACTGGCAATGTTTGAAAAATCATGTCAGCCATTTATTGACAAATTTCAAATCTATTTGGGCCATTTGAAACGAGGGAGATGACTCTATCTACGATGCATTTTTTTGGTGTGGTTAGTTGCACGCACACTGAGTAGATAGAAAGAAGATTTGTGACGATTCTGAAGATTTCTTACAAAAAGATGACACGCGATTCAAGTAGCTGCGAAGATTTTTCATAGATTGAATCGCTAGTGTGTGATTTTTTGAGCATCTTGAATTGGAAGTTAGATGTGACGCCCCCCTCGATTTGAAACTACATGCTTTAAAGATTTATTCGGTATCAATTTACCGAAAGCATCGTGTTTGGAGTGTTTATACAGGTAAAATCAAATTTAAAATGATTGTGACTTTATAATACTTTTAAATGATTGTGACTTTATTATACTTTTTGAAAACAATTATTAAAATGTCATATTGAACATGAATCCATAATTCATAAATCAATATAATTTTAAAATAGCGTTGAAATGAATTAACTCAAATTAATCACCATTGCAATTGTTGCAAAACATTTTTTAACAGATATCACAGTCAACCAGCGTACGAGATAGTGCGAAAAGATATGAAAATACCTCTGCCGTGCCTACGAAGTCTTCGTGAATGGGCTTCAAGCATTGACATGAGAAAAGGCATACTCGATGATGTTCTGAAGGTTCTTGAGATAGCAGGTCGAAGCATGGAGCACCGGGAACGTGTCGTTATCCTCAGATATGATGAGATGTCCGTAAGTGGAACTGTAGAGCGTGACAAACGGAATGATGATATAGTTGGACCCCACAAAGAGATGCAGGTTATTTCTGCCCGGGGACTTTTCGCTACTTGGAAGCAACCAATTTACGTTGGTTTTGACCAGCAAATTTCTATCCCCATACTAAATGAAATTATCGCACGTTTGCATACTATTGGATTCCAAGTAGTAGGAAATGTTCATGATTGCGGTGGTGGCAACCTTACCGTATGGAAGGATATTGGAGTAGACTAAGAGAAAGAAATAACACATATGAAGCATCCAGTAACAAACGACGATGTATACTTTTTCCCGGACGTTCCTCATCTTCTGAAGCTGGTACGAAATTGGCTCCTTGATCACGGATTTTATTACAAAGGTAAATTAAAAAAAAAATCCAATTATTTCTTTTTTTTTATATATTCAAACTTTATATTTCAACAGGAAAACTTATCACAAAAAAATTCTTGGAGTTGTTGGTCGAGAAAGCGTCAACTTTACAAAAACCACTTTCAAGAGAAGAACCACAATTCAGAAACGTGGAATTGAACGCAATGTTCAAACTTTCGGTGAAACATATTAAAGTAATTGGAGCTGAGAGACAGAACGTCAGACTCGCTGCGCAATTGTTAAGCCATACAGCGGCTGTCAATTTGCGACGCCATTTCGGGGAATATGAAGAGGCTATGTTACTGGCCGAAATCATCGAAAAAATCAACCTATGGTTCGATGTAATGAATTCGTACCTAATCAAACAAAACGTGCCTAGCAAAAAGTGTTATGGGATGGATCTAGAAAACCAAAACCGTATTCTCGATGATATGGCAGAACTGATGCGAGAAATGAGAACATTACAGCGCCAGTGTTTACCGAAAGCTGCACACTTACAGGTAATACATATTCCAGATATCTCGCAACACACTTGAAAATGGCTTATAACTTTGTGTTAACAAACGACTTGTAAGGCCCTTTTCACGTGACCCGAAGTACACCCACGAAAACCAACAACACCATTGGGTAGGGAAAATATTTTTTTTACAAAAGTTTTTAGGCCCTTTTCAAATGTTAAGCGAGATTTATTAGTTTACGTATTACTATTTACTTTTATTACTTTGAATATTTACTTTCATTGCAGATTTTTCAAAAGGCAATTTTGGTGTCAATAACGTCTGTGAAAAAATTGCTAATTATGATGCGTACACAATTCGATGTTAACTTCATTATGACGTATAAAGTGAATCAGGATTTCATGGAAAATCTATTTGCAATTCTTAGATTAAACGGTGGTACGCATGATCATCCTACGCCATTACAGGCTCTTGATCGCTTGCGTTTGGTTTTTCTGGGTAAAAACATAAACCAACTTAAACGAAATCAGAACACGCAAAATAACCAAATTGATGAAGATTACATAATGGCGAAGATGTTAAGGAAAAAAAAGAACTACAGTAATGAAGTACCAAATACATTGAACAGTAACGAAGACCACGGTGACAACGATGAAGAACTCGATCCTTGGCAGTTTGTTCCAACTGAACGAACTTTGGAGGAAACTGATGGTGCTGAGTATGTAGCTGGATTTATAGCTCGAGGCCTCAAGACAAATTTTCCGGATCTGGGTAATCATACCCATGAACTGCAAAACGAGATGGAAAATGGTCTATGTTCGGAGAACTATGTTCAAGACCTTTCCTACGGTGGACTTATTCAGCCATCCCATTCATGGAGCAACGTGTATAATCAAATGGACGCATTTTTTAATCATATCCACAATAATACTGGGCCAATTACTGAGGAAGTTGGATTTCGAAACACAAAAGACGTTGAAAAACGATCTATTGCTATGATCAAAAAGCAGTTTCCAGGGATACCTGACAAAATCATTAAAGCATATGCTAACAAACGGATAAACATTCGAGTAAGACATATGAAGAAACGTTTGGAAGAGAAAAAAATCCACAAACATAAAATAGCGAAAACTAAGAAACGGAAAGGGAAGGAAAACAATACAGAAAAGGAATTTCAGAAAGAGCGAAGTGCTGTTCTAAGTAAAAATGATAAAAAAATCAAACATGTAATCAGTTAGACGCCGATCTACATCATACACAGTCATTGAACACCAATCCGATCATCGAGCAAAGTGCCAACGTAACGTTTGTATTTCTAGATAGAGCTAGAACAAGGACCTAACAGCTAATCATAGAGAGAAGTATTTTATTAACAAAAGCATTTAGGCACTTATTCAAGCTCGATCTAGATTTGTTTAAGTTCCATACATATGCTATATACATATTTTTGTTTTAGGTTTCAATTCTGAATCCCTCCCAATCGTAAATGACAATGGACAATGAAGAACGAGCCTTAATGTAATCAGTTCTCATTTTCTGCAACTGAATTTTATCCTGAACCATGTATTTATCAACTAGAAAATACTTCAACTGTATTATAATGGTTGAACAAAAGTTTAAATACAACAGAAGCAAATAAATTCATATGGAGTGCGCATCCTCACGGACTCTAATGCAAACTTGGACTGCCATAAATTTTCAACAATTCGAAACGATATCAAATGAACAAAATGAATAACAAATTTGACAGTATCATAGACATCTAATCCCTCGTCTGATCCTTTGAGCTTAATTTATTCCAGATATTTAAAAGCAAGTAGATGTAAATCAACATTTCATGCATTCAAACTTATTAGTCGATTATTTAAACATTTTAATTATTTCTTTTCTATTCATGTTGGAACTATTTAGTGATCAACAACATTTTGTTCATTCTAACGAGTGTTACTACTGATGCATCGACGGATGGAACTGCATACTTTTGACTAAAGAAAAAGGTTTTTTTGCATTTCATAACATCCCAAACCTTTCTGGGATGGAAAGAGTTAAGCAATGAGAAGCTTATTGGTTGGTTTAATTCAACGTTAAAACCAAATAAGCGTTTTTAGTTAATGATTTCCATTTATTTCCATACAAATTCTAGACATGTTGTTATAGTTTGACGTCACCAATCAGTTGATCGCTGATGTTTACATTTTTTGAGTTACTAACTCAAACAAGCAGCGCTCTGGGCCGGACCTTATATAAATGTCATTGAGTAACGACATCTCTCTGGCTTCTCGCGGAAAACAAGATTGCTCGCTAACTCGCAAACAATATTACATAAAAGTTCTATAGAATGTATAGAAACGTCAAAGTGATCTGATGCCAGCGCTGCGGCGAGTAGTTCGCGGAACTGATACGTCTGTTTGTCTGTGCTTATACTGTTACAAAAATAATATGCTTAAATAAAATAAAATATTAATACAATTATATGCTAAATTTACTAGAAGATCATTACTTTATTGGTGAGAAGTTTCTAATAAGCCCTACCAGTTCCTCTGTATACAGAACAAATCTGATACTATAATCAGAATAGCTCAGTCTGCATGAAGCAGCCGATTTCATCAAGGAAGTTCTATTAACAATCAAGAATTAATCCTGATGAATGCGGGCGTCTTAGTGGAACACCTGTATAATGAGAGAGAGAGAGAAGGATTAGTAATTTCCATTTAATTCCACTACCTTATTTGCTTATCCTTGACAGATACGCGTATTTCGTCTACAATGTGCAGACTTCTTCAGTGTCTTGTACTAAGTCGAGTATTAGAACAAGGGCCTATGCATTAATTATGTCACGCTAAATCGAGCAAAAAATTACCCCCTCCCCCTATCGTGACGTTTTTCCTATACCTAATGCATTGCTTGTCACAAAATCTTAGACCCCCCCCCCCCTTAGAACGTGACATAATATATGCATCAACCTCAAGACACTGAAGAAGTCTGCACATTGTAGACGAAATACACGTATCTGTCAAGGATAAGCAAATAAGGTAGTGGAATTAAATGGAAATTACTAATCCTTCTCATTATTAAGAATTAATCGTTTGAGGCATACTGAAGCATTAAGAAGGTGATATGTGTCACTATAGGAAATCACCATCGTGGCAAATATAAAGAAATTAAACATAATCCTTTGCTTCAGTACCGTCAACCTCCATGTCCATTGTGAGGGAAAACAAAATAATAACTTCACTGTTTGACACAAAGCTAACAAATTGACAGTTCACTCCCGTACACTAAAAAAATCCACACGTTTGATCGAAATGTTTAAGCACTTGATTTTCTAAATGCACAATCACATTTACTTACGAAAGTTTGAGAGCTTGCGACAGGTGTGTTATAGGGATTGATTGAAGGGTTTAACGGCTCTTTCAGTCTTTTTACTGCAGCAAAAACGTTGTATTGCTTCAACTCTCCAGTTGAGTCAAGTTGAAGCAATACAACGTTTTTGCTGCAGTAAAAAGACTGAAAGAGCCGTTAAACCCTTCAATCAATCCCTAATCACATTTACTTTAAGTGTATTTCACCTTGGTTCAATGTGTTAAACACGTAAATTTCTAGTGTTTCAAACTTTGAAATGTTGAAAATCTTTCACTATCTATTCAAGTGTATTGCACATTGAATCACACTACTGTTCAAAACAGATGGATTTAAAGTGTTTTGCATTTCAATGCGATGTGAATTGATGCTCAGAAAGGTAAACATCGAAAACAAGAGTTGTGACTTTATCCTATCAACCCGCCTCATATATGAGAACAACCGTGGCACAGAAGACTCCGGCAGCAGCACACCCCAACAATCCATGATCGAATCCCAAATCAGACCCATTAAAAAGATAAGTGAAAGCTCTGGCCTCTGGCAGTTTTGACTATATATTTATCGATTCATTTTTAGGGTCGGCAAAGTAGAAGTTGATAAAGTAGAAGTCGATAAAGTAGAATATTGTAGAATATTGAACTGTGATGTGCAAAGCTATTGATATCACCATATGAAGCACATATAATCCAAGTGTGTCACAATTCAAATCTATAATGTTCAGGCATGATTCATAGCATAAGATTCACACATGAAATGGATGTGTTTCACAATAAGCGCAAAATTAAGTGTGAGACACATGATGATGACGGGTAGAATTTTTTGAGTGTACAACGGGGAGGGCATTCTAAGCACTCATTTTTCTCTGTGTGGTGGCAGTGCCGACAGTTCCAGTCATCGAGTTTATCATTGAACAAAAACATCCGCAATACTTCGACTGATTATTTCATTGCTCGAGCCCTTTAACAATATGCTTTCGAATTTCGGATGATTGCCTTATGGTTGAATTCGTCATCAGCTGATGAGCATTCATATGATCATCCATATGAATATGGATGTGATATTTATTTGAAAATTGACTGTAAATCAAACAGCGCTCAGAGGGCAACAATTTAAGAATATGATGTCATGTAAATGCTTTAAATTAGATTTATAATTCGATTGTTTACATTTCCATATTGAATATCCATAGAATTCCAATATGGATTTAAAAAAAATCGCTTGTCGGTAGAGGAAACTACCTCCACCACGAATTAGACAAACTTCGGTTTCCACGCTTTACCAATGTTTGTACCACCTCTGATAGCGATGACAATATGTTTCTACCTCGTTTATCAGCTCAGATCAGCAAATGGCGTTCGATAGAATTATTTACATCATCATTTTGGATGATTTTCGTTATGGGACTCAACCAATACCGTATGCATTTCAATTTGGGACGACAATCATTGTACATTCATTCATGCCGGATGCGTAAACCATGGTAAACTATCCCACAAATGGTTTGGATGATACCCCAAACACGTCGTTGAGCCCTCTTTTATGGCTTTTTTTTATTAGGGTTACGTATATCGATTGAGGTCCGCTCGCTTCTCGTATAAATGTTCATCCTGTATTTGGGAGGAGTATCATCTGATTGCAAAACAACCGTCAACCGGTTGCAGCTATCATTCGAAAAAGCGATTTTGATATTTCGTTTTGAATGGTCTGGGGCTTCATTCGAACCTCGATTCGAACAGAGGATGATGTTTTGGTACAGTGTACTTTGTTTGTTTGTGAATAATTACATGTTTGGCAACCCGGTATTTTGACAGCTAGAATGTTTTGTTTTTCTCGCTGAAACCGAGAATAATACCAACCGGTGGAAGCTAACGATTTTAAATTGACTCACTACTTGAATAGCCTATTGGTCTCAAGCAAATCGATTCACGTACCCCATTTTAGTCGAAATTTTTGTTCTACACTATGTTTGTTTTGATTCGCTATGAAAGTTTGACAGATAAAATGAGGGGTTCGTGGATTTTCCTATGTTTCGAGGGGTGCATCGATTAGCTTGGAACCGAAGAGAGTACCAGAGTTGAGCCAAAAAGTTGAGCACGTTTCTTCGGGACCTTCTGGTCTTAGAGTTACCTCTATGATAATACTGGGAGCAAGGTGGCTACATATATATAGGTATTCCAATGTGTCAAATTCATGATTCAGCCATGTTGGATTTTTGTTGGGACAGCGACCGAGTTTGTTTACAATTTGCTCTAAAACCGCACTTTTTCCCCCGCGATCTCCTCGCCCATGTAGTGATAAAGCTGCATCACCATGTATATACCCACCATGACTGGGAGTACGCTTTGGAGTACGCGAACCGAGACATGGGCCAAGCTGCGGGATGAATTTTCCTAGATTTGCGAAACGTTGTTGCACCGTTGCAACTTTATATGCTGTACGATGGATTGGCCGGTGTAGCTGCAGCAGCAAGCAACCGCCGTGGAGGGAAGCAATCAGGCGAAAAATAACAGCTCAGAATCACGACGAGCAGCTTCAATTGGAAGGTAATTATGGCGGCTACAATGTTTTGATTTTTGCTATTGACCTTCCGGAAATTAGTCCACAATCAGTTGTTTGTAGTGTATACGGAACGGATAGAGCTCAAGGAAATGTGGTCGGGTTTTTAGATCTGGGTAATGATTTTCATTACGCAGCAGGAGAGTGCAATACCGAACTTTTTGTCAGTGCGAACCTCAACCTGAGCTGGGTTTTAAAAACAAACGAATAAACTGACGTTTGTCTGAAAACAAGCAGACCCAATCGTGATACCCGATCCAGGTTGGAACTGAATAATAAACGAATTCGCTATTAGCAACCGGTGGAAACTAACGATTTAAAATTGGCTCACTACTTGACTAGCCTATTGGTCCCAAGCAAACCGATTAACGTACCCCATTCTAGTTGAAATTCTAGTACTGCACTATGTTTGTCGGGAGCAAAACGTACAACCATAGAGGTAACTCTAAGACCAGAAGGTCCCGAAGAAAAGAAGTTTAACTTTTTGGCTTAGCTCTGGTACTATCTTCGGTACCAAGCTAATCGATTCACCCCTCGAAACATAGGAAAATCCACTAACCCCTCGTTTTATCTGTCAAACTTTCATAGCGAATCAAAACAAACATAATGTAGTACTGGAATTTATACTAGAATGGGGTACGTTAATCGATTCGCTTGGGACCAATAGGCTAGTCAAGTAGTGAGCCAATTTTAAATCGATAGTTTTGTATTGGTATTGATTGTTGCTTGTACCACCTACGAATGGGTGCAACTTGCTCAATGCGAATGCACTCCCAGTGTATTCCACAAAGACGTAGTCCTATGTCAAAAAAACAAAGTCATTGCCCGCGCTTTTTATCTCCGTGCTCTACTCGCCCACAGCTATAAAATGCTTATTTTTTTATCAGAAATCATGGATCGGTAGACATACCAAATAGTTCGTGTTTAACAAATGATTTGTAATTCCTACTGGTTCTTGAATTCGAAAAAAAACATGCCTTTTAGCGTGTCCTCATATTAATTTCCTCTGGTGTATAACGGATGTCCACATCCCTGTCAATCATCCTGACATTATGGTCTAAGGCAAAAGAACCAAGCGGGTAACCTAAATTGTTCTTGGAATCGTCTTACGTTCCCGTGAACAGCTGGAGGAAAGAAGAAACATCATACGGAAAGAAGTAATTCTTGGAACCATGGTGTATTGCTCTGCTTGGCTGCTCATAAGAGAACTGAACTAATCCAGGATAGGTGAAAATTTGCAGCATTTTTGCATTTTACGAAGATACCATTGAACATTTATTATTTTCAATGCCATACCCCATTTTTCTAGGAACCCATTAAGTACGGAATAGACTGTCCTGCCCCCGTGAAAAAAAAATCCTAGCTTCGCCAGTGTACATCCCGAATCTCTGACTCTTTCTTTTTCTGGGGTACAATCCTCGTCTAGCGTCCGTTAATCTCATCAGTAAGCAATTTATCAATTAGTGTATTTACTTTCTCTCTCTATATCGTATACCGCGGAATATGAGATTGGATTAATCCAAGCGTCTTCGAACTGGTATTGATTGGGCATTTGGCGGCTGACTTGAATGTGCTGGATAGCTCTCGTGAAATCATTGAATCGTTTGCCGAAAAGCGTCCATTTTGCAGGGATCAATAGGCGTGGTAGCATAAATAAATATGAGCATGCTTAGAATAATATTTAACATTTAATATTGTTCTGGCGAGTCACCTGTTGACATTGAGCGGGGGTGGCATCATGGCTGGAGGGGAGACCTTGAGAGGCTCTTGTGTTTACCGTCCAACTTCACTCAAGGGTACTAGAGTTCAGGTGAGCTTAAGGTTCAATTTATTTTGATGGATTTTCGAAAAATTCAAAAGCAGTTTTGTTTTGAAGCCCGCGTCATTGTATTCCTTTTGCTATTTTATACAAAACTGCTTTTGAATTAAATTAAACCTTAAAACCCTGCCAACACGGAATCTGCAACGGTCAGCTCTGCATGTTGCGATATTAAAGAGGACTCCATCGATGAGATAGAGAGAAATTGAGGCAGGGTAGCTGAACAGCCTGAAGTGTTTACAGGACCCGGCATAACCAACGAGATATAGAGCTGCTGTGGGGGTTTTGCCTCCTTTGCACTAGTATACCCACTCCTACCTAGTCGTTTTAGAAGGGAATCTTCTTCAGCTATGCATATTCATTGAAATTAAATGATGGGAAACAGCTGGTGCTAATGCGTTAATTCTCTGTAGAAGCCTTATATTTTATGTGCGTGATAAGCAAGAAAAATATTTTGCCGAATCCGTTGCACTTGTATCACCCTTGTATGCTATCGGATGGAATTATCAAGCTCCCCTCATTTTTGAACGGTTTCAAAAAGTGGCCCCATAAGAAGAAACAAAACCACTCTCAATATTGACTACATCCAGTTCCGAGAATAATGTTTAGCCAATAATTTGAGGAGTTTTCACGAATGGCATTCATAAATTATGCTTAAAAACCTCCCACCACCCCTCCCCCTCTTCTGTTTTCACTCTTACGTACCGTTCTTATATGTCCGTCCCATCCCCCGATTGTGATTCGCTGGCCGATCATTATCATCAATTTACGACCCAACTACACGGTAAGACAAAAGTACCCAACGGCCAGTTCACTTTTACCTTACCGTCCAGAGTGGCCAGATTATTTTTTTTCATTATCGGTAGGTTCTCAAAACTTTTATCGGTAGTTATCGGTAGGCCGAAGGCTTTCCCGAAACTTCAAACCTTTGTGAACGGAGGCGGGGAGGGGGTTGATGAAAACAAATCACGCGCAATTGACCACTTTGTCAAGCAGTTCTGGCGTGACTTTCTACCAGCGATTTCACAAAACTGGACCAACTAATTTCTATTTTTTTATGAAACGTACAAATGTTGGCTACTTTTCTCGTGGTTCTAGAAGAAAAAATCTCATTGGATTTTCGAACCGATGTTTTTTGAATAGGGTGAACGCATCAGTATTGGTCATATTCCTATTTTGGCCACCTTTTGACGATATTTCACGTTGTTTACAATTCTGAGATGTTCAGTTGCGTTCAGTTTGTTGGTACAAATCATATTCATCGGTGTACATAAACATTTTGACCACAAAATGCACAAGAGATGAACTAGCCTATGGCTAAAAATCTCTTTAATAAAGAAAAAAAAAAAAAAACCACAAAATGCACGAATATTGTAATTTAATCGGTTTTCTGAGGCGTGGCCAAAATAGGAACTTACGGCCAGTACCAAGTAGGGAGAAGAATAAGTTCTTGGCTATGTCTATACAGGTCAAGGATACCAGGGTTACGCTGCGCATTTGCCTGTCGAACTACGACGATGAAGCGAACTTTTTACAATAAGAAATTGTTCTACGCTTTTCGGGGAACATACAATGGAAAACGGAGTTAATTTAGACTGATAAAGTAGTTTAATTAGCATTTTTCTAGAAGTCGATGTTTTCATTTGAACATTAATTGCCCAGTTTTAGCTATTGGAACCACCAACGACAAGGTGCTGGTGATTGAGGATTGCAAAAACACTAGCATCGTTAGCATTCTGATCCGTGGTGGCAATTAGATTATCCCTGTTAAATCGAAGCGAGACTTATACAGCTCGATCTTCGGCTCGATCGTTCCAGAACGCGACACGTAAAAAAAGTTGATTGGTTGGTTTTTTTTATTTAAAAGTTCGAACAATCAATACTCATGTATTCACATGTCATGTGTTAAAATAAATTGATTAAATTTAAGTTTTACAATTGTTGCTGTTAGCTGATAGAATCAATGAAAAAATGAATTCAACATCAACACATAGAATATATGGCTTATCAATCATGTCCAGCTCTAATAATAATGGTTTAACATATGAGAATTGACGGTTCCAAATTCGAGGAAATGTAGCTTGAGCTTGAGCTTGAGCTTGAGCTTGATTGACCGCCCACGGTTGCTACTCTGTTACTGCCAGATCAGCTGTAATTACACAGAGAACCAATAGACGATGCTTGGGACTAGCAATCATCCTCAATGTGTAAAAACTGGTGATCTTAAATTAGGCAATACCAGCACCGGCCGCGCCCGAACACAGGTCAAGAAAGGAATGGGAAGGATTGTGTTGACATGACACTCGCTTTGATGGAAGCCGAGAACACCTCTGCACTTCCACGAGGAATCACTGGGATGTTGGATAAGATGGTTGGGTTTGCAGCAGGGTTCGTTTTGGTAAACGATAAGCTGAATTGATGTCCTAACGATCATATAACGCGAAGGAGCTTGGTACTAAACCCACGGTCTTCTGCTCAGTAAGCAAAAACGTTTGCCACTAGGCAGACGAGCACCTTTTTATTCACCGAGTTGCTATTATTACCATGTAGTCATATTAACAAATAAAACGATTGACGAATCTTGAATGTGGATGGGCCTGAGATTAGACTCATGATGTTCTGCTCAGTAAGCAAAAACGGTTGCTCTAAGGCCACCGAGCCCCTCATATCACATAATACCGTTGCTCAAATTTGTGTATCCATTCAAACCCGGAACCAACGACAACAACGAGTTTCGCAAAATACACGATACACAAGCGATTTTACCATAAATCTCTTTGATATGTAAGGACCTGGGACCGCGTTTTTCTGCTCAGTAAGCAGGCCACTGTAACCGACGATCTTTCAAATCCGAAAACTAAAAACTACGAAAAGTACTTAGGCCTTCATTAAGTTCCACTTTCACGCGACGTTCAATGACAGGGTCCTATCCAGGATTACATCTGAAAAATCCAAATCTGGCCAACGCCCACCCTAAACCTAAACCTGTTCTAATCCACCTGAAATGACTAACGAATGGAAGACTTTGACTACCCAGCCATGCAATAGTCTCATTCCGTGCCTTATGGCAACTTGATGATTCTATTGCGCTCATCTTTTGGCACCACCCAGGGGAGACTTGGTCCTGTACCCAATGCTTACCTTATCTCCATTCCACTCAGCTACTCGCAATTTCTTGTGATATAGTGGGCGGAATATTATTATATGAGACAATTCAATGCAGACGTCTTTCCAAATTTGGCAGATCGACAGGTAATCGGTGAGTTACCACGATAGTTGCTATTCAACAACTCGACAACGTCCCATCGTCAACGCCTGCTATGAGAATTTCCCATTGCAGACGCCAACGAAATGACGTCATCGAGCTATCGATCAACTACCCTGGTTATCGCCTGGTACCTTATAGCACGATGCTAGGAGGCGAACCGGAAGAATCGATGAGCTACCTCTTCCAAATTCGAGGGAATGTAGTTCATATTTACAACATGCTTACTATATACGGCAAAGTGCCAAAATTCTGCGCAGCACCTAATTCCATGCATTTCGCTAAAATTTTGCAGTATTTTACAGTTGTATCTAAATTTATATTGCACATGCACAAGAAGTTAATACCTACCATAATGTTCAATTAAATTCAAATTATATATAATTTCTAATTATTTAGAAATTTTCAAAACAGCCCGGAATTAGGCTTGCGCAGAATAATGGCACTTTACGGCAGAATAAACACGTTCGGTGGGAAGCTACAAGATGCGACTCTCCAGATGCCACAAGCTCGGCAAAAAGTACAATGCGAATGGTGTGGAAAGCCTTCACAACTTCTTCGATAGTCCTAAGCGTCTTAAGTTAGTGTTACATGGCCAAATCATAACGGTCTAAAAGTATCGAATCTTATAACGCAACGATCGAAAATACCAAACGAACAACGAGGGAAAGGTTCCATGATTGTCAACCTGACTGCTTCCTGTAACATGTCGAACGGATCATGCTAAATGCATATCAAAGTGAGACGTAAATGTAAAAGTGCAGGTGAGCGGTTCCACGAACAAGTGGGAAATTTTTCCAGTTTTTATTTTTTGTATTTTTTGATTTGCATGAAACCTTGCATACAAGTTTTTGGGGAAGAAAAACGCCGTTTTGCATACTTGGTTCGCCATTTTGAATCTAGCCTTACTTATGAGAAGGGCCTATGAAAAATGCACATGATATCTTCAAAAAATTGTATCTCGAAAACGGTTTGTCCGATTGGTTTGGTGTCTTGGGCGAAGTTTTAGATAATTGTTGGTGTTATATGGAAAAAATATGCACGGTAAAAAAAAAGTTTGGTATTTGTGTTTTGAACTAAAATATAAATTTTCCCTTTAAAGTGACATGTCAATAATTTTTTTATTATCCTTATGTTATAGCTGACTAAAAATGCTATCTAGTGCACAGTAGGTTGTTCTGGAGAAAAATAGGTTACAATGAAAAAAAATGTTTTTTTTAAAAAAATACAATTTTCAAAAAAGCTATTAAGAAAAGTCAAAAAAGTTTGTCACTCTAATTTTATGAAAGTACATCAAATTTGCAAACAAAAAGTACTTCGGTAACGTTTTTCTAAGATGCACCGTTTAGAAGATATTACTGATTTAATATTGTTTTTTTTTTGATAACTTAATAAGTTTTGGCCCTTTTCGGATGTACTCCGTGTTTTTCCAGTTTCAAAAGTATTTTTTTCGGAAAGATTGGAAAATTTTGAGTTAAAATGACACTGACAGCTTAAAGATTCGAGTGAAATTCTCTGCCTTAAAAGTATTTTGAAAAACAAATTACAAAATCCCACTATCAGGAACAATGATTTCTTCAAATGATTTTTGGTGCGTTGTGCTGAAAACGTGCTAACAAGCAGGGCTCTACAATTTCGAAGCTCTAAAATGAACTCGTGTTTTGTTTCTCTCATACATACGTGTTCGACGCTTCATTTCTATAACGCCTAGCTAGACTATCAGCAAGAAACGAAAATAAAAAAGAAGGACGCTTGGAAGGAAAGGCTGGCTGTGGAACTTCTCGTCGTTGCTTTGCTCATCGCTTTCAATGTAAATAACGTCGATTTTCTAGTTAAACGAACTTCATTATGGCTTTCAATCCCCTTTCACGAACACTCTATCGCCGCTCTTTCAATTTGTTTAAAATGCGTTATGTCCCGTTTTCGATCATTTTTTTTAGATAAATATATGGATGGAAGATAAATTAGAAATATGACGTGTAATCTTCAAGTGTTTTGACGTGAGAAATGCTTTAAATGTGTTATTTCATTTTCCGTCATATACGTCATGAAACCTCTGTTGATGTGTTTCATGAAAGAGAAAACTATCAAAGTCGAGCGCTCTTTCGCTCATCCATTTCGACGAAGCTTGAAAGGAAGACCAATGGAGCGACGGGAGAAAGAGAGACAAGCGATTGAACATTTGTTTGTGCACGCCGACTGAGGTTCTAGAATGCTGCGAAGCTGTTCGACTTTAACAGAAAAAGAAAGCCAGCAGTCTCTTCGTCGCATCGATTTGGTCGATTGAAGCTGATATTGTGACGCCCTGCTAACAAGTATTAGATACAGGTAATCAGATACCAATTAGCTGTACTACGTACAGTTGGTGATTGTAAACATGGTCTTTGTTGGAACTAGTCCACCATGGCCACGCTGGCCATAACGAGGCTAGCTCCGTCGTTGACCGTTCCTTAATAATAAATAAAAAGAACGCAAACATCAAACTAGAGGGCTGCCGACTGATACCTCAATCAACAACCGCCGCACTCTTTATTCGTTCCAGGTATATACAATTTACAATCTTCTTCAATAACAATATACCTACGCCAGCAAATCTACCTCGCTCCAACAACTCAACCTGAGCGTTCAACTCTACCTATCTTCCAACAGTCTTTACCCAGCATTCTATGATTTCTACCCGTGAGCTGTATAATAATGTCTGACTCGGTTCTGAATTCATCCAGTATCTTTTAGGGAAAACCAGTAAATGCAGAAAGGTTGCTAGTAGCATAGTGATTATAGTAATTTCAGCTCATAATCCTGTGTTTTTGAACGAGATCCAGTGTTGTTTGATAACATAATAATTGTAAAGGAAAGTGTAACACGTGTTGGTGCAAAGGTAAGTTTTAAATACACATTTTAACTATATGTTTTGTGATATTTTCGTACAAAACTGAAAATTGGAAAATATTTTCTATGTTACAGATTACAAAATGAGTAAAATAAGATGTATTCGCCCATTCAAAGACATTCAGTGTTCGAAAGAGCTGCGATATCTCACGGATGGTATCATCCAAAAACTAAAATCAATTGGATTTTCCAAGGTATCCACACTGAACACCAAGGCCTTGCCGTCTACATATTGATTCAAGAGCTCACCTCACCCAAAACGAGGAACAAAGCGTAGCCGGCGGCTCAAGGATGCCAACTGTTCAGACCATACCTGATGTACCTGATTCGCAAAGCTATGAAAGTTTGGTCACGATACCATCAACAATTAAATCAAATGAAGACTTCACGATGCCTGTAGACGTCGAAATATTTAACCGAGGAATAGCAGCTATTCGTGTTTCGCCTATAGATTTAGGTAAGGTTAAAAATGTTCACTATCCTGAAAAAAAGTGCGCTGAAATCGTCGAAGGTGTACGAAGAAATCTTTTTAAATTAGACGCTAAAACAGAAAAAGCAAACGAGTTTTATGAAGTCATAGAAAATATGAAAATTAAATTTTTAAATTCAGCCACAAGACAAGAAAAACTATCAATTTTATCATTGTTGCCAAAATCATGGTCAGTACAAAAAATTGTAGACGAATTTAAAACCAGTAGAAATATGGCATCAGATGCAAGAAAGGAAAGAGATAATGTATTTGATTCATCTCAAGGTTCAAGCTCTGGAAAAGCTTTGAGTAATGAAACAAAAGAACTGGTTTTTAATTTTTTTGAGGACGATGATATAAGCCGTGCAATGCCAGGCCAAAGAGATTTTGTTAGCGTAAAGACAGGAAATAAGAGATTAGCTGTTCAGAAAAGATTGTAAAATATGTCTTTGCAGCTAAATAATCAATATAATAATGCAAAAACAATTCAAGGAACTCTAAAATTCCACTCATTTCTTCCTCTATCAGAAAATACAATAAAGGCAAAGCTTTATTCAAACTGTCCTGACAATGATGCCAAAATATTCAATATTGTTAAGAAAGTTGTGTAAACAATAATTTTATAAAAATACAGGAATAAAAATAAACTGATGATATCCAACATATAATGTTATTTTTTATTGCGCACAATCACCATCCCTGAAAAATAAGCTTAATTCACTCTTATTTTGAATCTTGCTAATTGAGGAGCTTACATTTGCAGTTCTCAAAAAGGTGTATCTCGAAATCGAGTTGTCTCATCGGTTTGATGTCTGTGGCGATGTTCGGCAATAGAGAGAAAATATGCACAGTATAAACACATCCAGTTTGAATGGATTAAACTGTTAGGCGATATGCAAGAGTTGAATGCACATTTTCAGCACAACGCACCAAAAATCACTTGAAGAAATCATTGTTCCTGATAGTGGGATTTTGTAACTTGTTTTTCAAAATACTTTTAAGGCAGAGAATTTCACTCGAATCTTTAAGCTGTCAGTGTCATTTTAACTCAAAATTTTCCAATCTTTCCGAAAAAAAAACTTTTGAAACTGGAAAAACACGGAGTACATCCGAAAAGGGCCAAAACTGATTAAGTTATCAAAAAAAAACAATATTAAACCAGTAATATCTTCTAAACGGTGCATCTTAGAAAAATGTTACCGAAGTACTTTTTGTTTGCAAATTTGATGTACTTTCATAAAATTAGAGTGACAAACTTTTTTGACTTTTCTTAATAGCTTTTTTGTAAATTGTATTTTTTTAAAAAACAATTTTTTTCATTGTAACCTATTTTTCTCCAGAACAACCTACTGTGCACTAGATAGCATTTTTAGTCAGCTATAACATAAGGATAATAAAAAAATTATTGACATGTCACTTTAAAGGGAAAATTTATATTTTAGTTCAAAACACAAATACCAAACTTTTTTTTACCGTGCATATTTTCTCCATATAACACCAATAATTGTCTAAAACTTCGCCCAAGACACCAAACCAATCGGACAAACCGTTTCCGAGATACAATTTTTTGAAGATATCATGTGCATTTTTCATAGGCCCTTCTCATAAGTAAGGCTAGATTCAAAATGGCGAACCAAGTATGCAAAACGGCGTTTTTCTTCCCCAAAAACTTGTATGCAAGGTTTCATGCAAATCAAAAAAGATGAAAATTACTCGTTGCTTTCATGATATGGAACCGCTCAGGTATAATGCAAAAATGGTGCAATTCGGTTCTAAATTGGAGAAATAATCAGCGGCTGTTTTTTCCACCGTTGATGATTCTTCTCCACTTTAATTTATAGGTGTATCATTTTTTCAATGAGCTTCTCTTATTCAAAGATCGTATCTTGATGCCTACAAAACAAAAAAAAAACATTTGAAATAGTTGTTAAAGCTTAAAATATTAACACCGTAGTTTTCAAATATTCAGACAAAATCCTTGACGACATCCGATAAATAAACAACTAAAATGTGTTTAGCAACGGTGGTCACAACCTAATGAAAAATATAGGTTAAGTATTTTTAAGTACTGCCAAGTATCTTAGGTATTTGTAAAAACTTTCTAAGTATAACGCGAGAAATATAAAGTTTAGAGTGGGATACCCCCGAGGGGGGCGACTCTATCTACGATGCAGGAAAAATGGTGTTTTGTTGTGATTAGCTGCGCGCACGCTGAGTAGATAGAAAGAAGATTAATGATGATTCTGAAAATTTCCTGCAAAAAGATGATATGATTTCCTGCAGGTAAATGCGAGAAATGAAAGAAGATTTTTTTCGAAGATTGGTTTGCTGGTGTGAGATTTGTTGAGGATCTATAATTGAGATTTAGATGTGTCGCCCCCCTCGGATGCCCCTAGAGTACACTCAAAAAATTCTACACGTCATCATCATGTGTCTCACACTTAATTTTGCGCTTATTGTGAAACACATCCATTTCATGTGTGAATCTTATGTTATGAATCATGCCTGAACATTATAGATTTGAATTGTGACACACTTGGATTATATGTGCTTCATATGGTGATATCAATAGCTTTGCACATCACAGTTCAATATTCTACAATATTCTACTTTATTGACTTCTACTTAATCAACTTCTACTTTGCCGACCCTAAAAATGAATCGATAAATATATAGTCAAAACTGCCAGAGGCCAGAGCTTTCACTTATCTTTTTAATTGGTCTGATTTGGGATTCGATCATGGACTGTTGGGGTGTGCTGCTGCCGGAGTCTTCTGTGCCACGGTTGTTCTCATATATGAGGCGGGTTAATAGGATAAAGTCACAACTCTTGTTTTCGATGTTTACCTTTCTGAGCATCAATTCACATCGCATTTAAATGCAAAACACTTTAAATCCATCTGTTTTGAACAGTAGTGTGATTCAATGTGCAATACACTTGAATAGATAGTGAAAGATTTTCAACATTTCAAAGTTTGAAACACTAGAAATTAAACGTGTTTAACACATTGAACCAAGGTGAAATACACTTAAAGTAAATGTGATTGTGCATTTAGAAAATCAAGTGCTTAAACATTTCGATCAAACGTGTGGAATTTTTTGAGTGTATAAACATATTTACATACTTTTCGGTACAACTAACTTACTTTTGGATAGAAATGTACACTCTTAGCTACGATTACCTAAAATAATCGGTAAAAAGATATCGGTATTTTTTACCGATAAAAATCGTTACTTTTTACTTTAAATAGGCTTTTTTTTTACTATAAATTAGGTAATATTTAACGTTAATTATTGGTAATCCATGATTAACGATAATTTAGGTATGTGCACTTTCTTCGATTATCGGTAATTTCTACCGATATTTAGGTATTCTTTACCGACTTTAAGGTATGTGCATCTTAGCGTGTAGGGCTTTAGCTTTACCTACTTTTGGGCAGAGTGGATGTTATAATAAGAGTCCCACCAAGATAAATGTTGCGAACAAGCAGCACTTTTGCTGATTTATTTTTCGTCAGAGAAAACGGTAACCAGATTTTTTGCGTTAGCATCGGATGACTTTCATTCAGAAGTGAAAAATTTCATGTCGATAACGGAGCTTCTGCGAGACAAAAACAATTATAGAACATGAAAAAGGCTCAAACAAGTGCTTGGTATAACTTATAATTACCACAATGTACTAAATAAAGCGAAGAAATGTTTTTCATTTAAAATTACTAAAATATTGTCAGTAATGAACGCAATACTTGTAGTTCACTGGCTGTGGGAACAATGATGTTTATTTACTTTGCTTGTTTGGTACCTCACCTGACAGTTCCATTGGTACTTCTGGATTCACTCTTGGCGGGACTCTTATACCTTGTACAGACATACAAAGTTCACTGTTGTACTACCGTTGAACCATAGAGGTAACTCTAAGACCGGAAGGTCCCACAGAAACGTGCTCAACTTTTTGGCTCAGCTCTGGTACTCTCTTCGGTCCCAAGCTAATCGATGTACCCCTCGAAACATAGAAAAATCCACAAACCCCTCATTTTATCTGTCAAACTTTCATAGCGAATCAAAACAAACATAGTGTAGTACTAGAATTTTGACTAGAATGGGGTACGTTAATCGTTTGCTTGGGACCAATAGGCTACTAAAGTGGTGAGCCAATTTAAAATCGTTAGTTTCGTATTGATTGTTGGTTGTACGATGTACATCGATTTTGCGAACAAAATTACATCCATTGATGTAATATTGTATCTGCTTTTTGCTATTACATCATTATTTCATACATCAGCTTGAATTACATTGATCGATATTACATTTTTTTTGCTGTGCAGTTTCTATGTTTCCAAATTGTGAATGACAAAACCATTTGGATGAATTTCTGCACAAGAACGTGTATTACTTTCGACTGACGAATGAATATTAACATATTTTTCGAATGTGAACCATTTACAGAGCATATGCTAGGTATAATGGGTAGTTTTCAGCTCAAAACAGAAAGAATTTCTTTTACAAATACAACATTGGTAAAAACATTCGATATATGCGAGAAGGACGAAAGTAATCCATTCTACATATCATTTAACAGATTTCAATAAAATTGGCTTCATAAAGTCGATTTCTGTGGATTTCTTCGAATCGTAAAGAATAAAAACACGTGCTTGCCGATATCATTCGATTTCATCCGCTATTCATCGATAATCTTGAATAAGTCAGAATTATCTAACCATTCTCTCATTTAATTTTTAGAGTGTATTACAGTTTGACTGTCTGTTACTTTCTTTATCGCATCTCGGACCACTCATAGCTAGCTAGCAGCAGCTGCTTTTTGATATTTTCAAAAAGTTGTGTGGAAATAACCAAGGATATAACATATCCCACCAAAATTGTACATTCCACAAACCATCTACAGCAGAAGCACACTCTGAAGTTCTTCGTATGAAGCTCCCAACCAACAAATTTCTTTCATAGGATCTCACCGAATACTTCCAAAATCCATCCATCACCCGAAACTCGTTTGCCTTCGCAACCACTCCCACCTTCGACTTGGAACACCTCCAAACCGTGACATTATCATCATCCTCATCTTTTCGTTTTCCATTGTTTTGCTTCATTTTTTAACTGTTAAATTCCTCTCAATTGAAAACAAAAGATCTTTTGGTCTCTTACCCCATACGACCACTTAATGTGATGTAAACATGCAGGGGAGGCAATGTGATTGTTTCTCCATTGCTCCATCAACCAATCAAACAGCGGGAGAATGAAAGCGACGACAAAACCGCAATGTTTACATCGCGCTCAATACCGTAATCTGTCATAAGATTGTAAAAGATGTGACCCGATATTATAGAGATGTGGTCGAAAAAAAACGATACTATTAATTTTGGAGATTATATATCGGATAAAGGGGCATTATTCAGATATGATATCTTTTCATAAAACTTGAATAAATCTAGGAGTTTCGAACCCCTCGGATATATGTCATATAATTGCTCGCATTCTAACTTTCTACATTCGAAAGAAACATGATTAAACACGCGGTACGTGAAACTTTGGTGGAAGTCACATAGGAAAGTGGAAATTTAATTAAGTGTTCAATTATAGGCGTGTTGGTAGGCAAAAATACTAATTTGCTGTGTCAACATTTTGCCAAATAAAGGCCCAAGCGCAATGACAGCGGAAGCGGAACGGCAGCGGCAGCGGAAAAGCCCGATCTGAGTAAGCCTACTTGTCGGATTTAAAACTAGTTAGAACCAAATCGACTTCGGTTAAGCATCTTGATGTCTTTTGTGACAACTGTCAAACTTTCCGTTTCCGTCCACATTGCGTTTGGGCCTTAAGTGTGTTGTTTTTCAGATAAGGATTTAGGGCAGAAACAATAACACCATTAGTTTTGTTCAAGCAGAGCATTCCGAATATAAGCTACTCCCAAAATAAAAAAAAAAACATGGTGTGAACATTTGTTTTTTGAAGTTTTTTTTTATTTTGCTATGTATCAATCGCATGTTATGGACTCATCTCCAGAGAAGCGAAATCCGTGAATTTCAGAGTAGTCAACAACCTCTGGAATAAAAACAAAATAACGATAAAAATCATTCAGCATGAGATTTAGCCATGCCACCCCTGCTATAGGCTGTTTCTATGCACCACCAATGCAGAGTGCGCTAGGCGATTATAAGAGGAAACGTCAACTAAACCGTTTGTTTACATCAAAATTACAATTTTTACTTTTCAAATTAACGCATATTGTTATGCTCAAATATGTTCAAATTAATTGCATATTTCCATTGGGAGGGGTCTTATTTTATTATTTTTCACAGGGGAAATGCAGGTAATGTCGGCCTAAGTATCCCTAATTTGGGCCCATACATAAATTCAGCAATCGACTAAATTTTCAATAGCAACCAAAAATATCCATTCGTAACGTCCCAATAACGCATTCATCTAGATAAAATTGATAAATAGCAGATTTTTAGCGATGGGCCCAATCTTAGATCCATAGGCCAACATTAGAGACATTTCCCCTATTTGAATGGATTTACAGCTCAAATAGCATCACATTAAAAATCCGGAATATCATAACCGCTGGGGTAGTTTTATAAATCTTCACTTTTCTTAACAAAAATATGTGGAAGCGCCAGCCGGATCACAGCAAATTAGATACAGAAAACACAATATTCCATGTGGATGATGATTACAACGAGGATTACAAGCAGCTGCGATGGATAAATAATCAGAAAAGGTAAAAACATTTTCCTCTTCGTATGCTTCACGGCGAAAATGCCAGCCCTCATCACTGTTTTCATGGTTCCCTTATTCACCACCAGAGGCTGAAACGATCGCTTAGTTTCTATTGGATTCGCCTATAATGTCAGTCTGCCCAGAAAGTCCATTTGTATATAAATATAAGTATTTGAAATGAATCTTACCATTCGAGATCAATAATCATTCGAGAGACATATTCGCACTATTTCACTATTAAATTATTTTTCATTTGATTTACGTCTACGTAGGCTTTCAAAAATTGAACTAAAATCATCCAATATTAAGATGACAAGCATCCGAATTGGTTTGCTATGAATCGAATGACGATCATCTCAATATCATCTGATAAGTGGTATAGGGCTTGGGTAAGCGAATAATCATTCAAATCAAGGATAACGTTAAGGTTCAGTGCGTGTACAATTAGGTAGGGTAAGTACACGAATTTTGGTCATAGTTTCCTACTTTGCCCTAATAAATAAGTACCATAAACGAACTGTATCCCGGATGGGTAAATTATCCCACAAATGATTTGGATGATACCCCGAACACGTCGTTAAGCTCTCTTGTATGGTTATTTTTATAAGGGTGGCCATACCTCAGATGAACAAAACTCTGAATATTTGAACAGTTCATCAGATGGCGGTTACCGGTTACAGAAAAGCATGGAAATTCTGTAGAATACCCCACAATATGGGTATTTTTGGAATCGGAGTGAAGTGCAGTCTGTCTGACGCCAATTTCAAATCCAAGTTGACGGCTTTCGGTTATAGACAATCTGGGAAATACTGTGAAATACCCCACAATATGGGTATTTTTGGAATCGTAGTGACGTGTAGAGGCCGGATTTCTTTTTAGTTGCAATTCAATTCGTGTCATGCCATCTCAAGTGACTGTTAAGAAATACATTTCACTGCGCTGATATTATCACCATCACGAAGAGTGACATGTAAACAATAACAATTTATCATTCAACTAGTAGCTTTCAACTGATCTAGATCAATACTGACACATCGGATGATATAGTATGCAATATTGTATGGAGAAGCTTTAGTTGCAAACTAGAAGCTATACAACTTGCATATAACCTGCTTATAGTATTTGAATGTGTGCTATCTCCAATATAGGGAATAGGGAGATAGAGAGTGTGAGAATAGGAAGCAAAAATGAACTATGTTAATAATGAACTATCGATTTTGGAACATGTTTAGCCTTAGTAACCAGACGTATTGAGTTTCAATATAATCAAGAGTATACCATTATTATGATTATTATTATTCTCGAAGTTAACAGGTAGTTAAGATAGCATAAAAATCAATCCTTTTAATTTGTTGAACCTCTTAACGGAATCCCTATATGAAGAGCTTTGAGTGTGTTGGTTTATTTCCTTTAAATTCCGTTATAATTACTTATCTTTTGACAGATACGCGTATTTCGTCTACTACTTACAGACTTCATCAGTGCCAAGTACTCACCATCAATCTAATCAATACTTATCAATATGTATTAAAAATCAGCAGGTATCCACTGCCATGTCACAATTTACCTAACCAGGGGCACAATCTGACAAAGGATAACATTAATATTCTGCGGAGTGTATCTTCGCCTTGGAAACTAGACGTAGCTGAGAGTTGTTACCGTTGCGACCTAATATCAACAATCAATTCGAAACTAACGATTTTAAATTGGCTCACTACTTGACTAGCCTATTGGTCCCAAGCAAATCGATTAACGTACCCCATTCTAGTATAAATTCCAGTACTACACTATGTTTGTTTTGATTCGCTATGAAAGTTTGACAGATAAATGAGGGGTTCGTGGATTTTCCTATGTTTCGAGGGGTGCATCGATTAGCTTGGGACCGAAGATAGTACCAGAGCTGAGCCAAAAAATTGAGCTCATTTCTTCGAGACCTTCTGGTCTATGCTAATATCCCAACTTGCTTGCCTAATAAAAACGTATTCGTATTAAAACTTCAATGATTAATTGTTATATGTCTAATTAGTATTTGTATAGGTCTAAAATTAAATATGAAAGTTAATATAAACAGTAACATAAAGTTGCATGCACACTCTACAAGTTAAAATATTGTATTTATGTATAATAAAAGCAAGAACAAAGTTTGTTAAAATACAAATTTAGTACACACAAGAACACGTTAAAATTGCTGCAGGGGATGGTTATTGGATTGTCGCGGGTGGATATAGGACTAATGGAAAGAGAGGAACAAAAAAGGAGGACGGCAAGCTACTGGGTCTTGAGCGATAATCGAGGTTTTTTCCCTAGTAGACACGGAAGTTAGAAGACCATCGTGCGAGAATTATAAAAGTAGCTAGAACCTCACGAGCGATTGTAGCCGTTTTCCCTAGACACTAGAGTGATGCAAAATTTGAAATTTTCACTCCACAATACATAAACGATTCCAAATTTGAAATTTGTATGGGAATTACTATGGTGAAACCAAGATTTTTGTTCATGTCTATCTAATAATTCACCATATCGGTCTGCTTCAAAAGCTTTCAATTGTGCTTGTAGGAAATTTTCCCAGCTACAACTTTGTTCAAGACCACTTTTTGATTAAATGCAAGGATCGAAATCTATCAATGGTTCAATGCGCTGATGTCTTATGATCATCATCAATCAACTGCTCAGCAGGCCACATTGGTGTTTCTGGGGCGTTGAATAGGACACACAAATCATGGCTACTATGTCACACTGCAAAATACAGTGTTGCCTACATAGCAGCTGCTTGATCATGTCATAAGTTTTCCAATCTCTTAAATAATTAATAACTTTTTTCTGTCTCGTTTTACATAGAAACGATCTTCTGCAAAATTTTAGCTGAGAAAATTTTCTATAAAAATGGCTATCGAACTGTTCCGCAGCTTATTATGGAAAAGGACTAGAAGGCAATGAACAAAAAGTTGAGATTTCTCATAGTAATTTACATGTAAACTTCAAATGGCTTGTGCGAAGTCTGTTTCTAACCAAATGAGTTGTAACTTTGGGAGGCTAAGATTGGACTCTTGAATAGCGATTCCATGACAAAAGCCGAACCTGAGAGCGAGAGGCCTCAAGCTCTAGCTAGCCAGTAAAAAGAGGTGGATGTAGCCCAACCCAGACGACCTCCGTGGCTATACCAGTGGAAAGGGGAACCTTTAGACTAGCCCTTCTGGTCAGTCAGTAACAGAGTTTAGAAATATTTAAACATAATCCATCAACATCGGTTAATAGAGATCAAGGAAATGGATACTCGAAACTCTTTAGCATGCTACCTAAAACCACACATCGTAGCATGCATCTACCTGTTGGAGACTGAATTTAGGTACCTGCTTAGTTAAATTTGGCATGACAGTGGATACCTGCTGATTTTCAGTACATATTGATTAGTATATAACTCGTAGATAAAAGATGGATTCTTCAGTGGTGTTGAGTACTTGGCACTGATGAAGTCTGCAAGTAGTAAACGAAATACGCGTATCTGTCAAAAGACAAGCAATTATAACGGAATTTAAAGGAAATAAACCAACACACTCAAAGATCTTCATAAAAAATCAGTGATTAACTGATCATCAGAGCAGCAGACAACCGTTGGACAGATTAGTGGACCTTAGGTAATTTCCAGAAGGATGGCTGTACTGTTTTGGCTGGATTTGGCGTCGGTTTATTACTCCTAGGACACGGTAGCCTGGTATAAATCCAACAAAATCCAATTCGTACCCAATGAGATGAATCCGCCAAACTGTTCCCAGGCCAGGCCAATCGAAACTTTTTGGGACCTGACGGAAACATGTAAAGGCAGGGGATTCCGTTACAAAGTTTGCGAAAGACTGGGAAAAAGAATCCAAATTTGTTGGAAGGCATCTGTGCTGAAGAAAATGTGTAACGTGAGATCAAAAATCCGCTCCTTGGCTTACGACTGATCGGATCTCGGATTTTCTACGTTAACCTGTAAGAGAATACTATACTACCGAATTAGCTGTAAACAGAGTAACGTTATCGTGTTTTTTAATCGTGCTTAGACATTCTGTTACACCCTATATTATCACTAAAGCACAAAACCTAGCACAAAACCGAAGTTGGCTGAGAATTTTTAAATGATTATTTTTTTTATTTTTTGTAGTTCCCCGCTAATATGAATATGAAACTTCATGCATATTAAAGGGATTCATTTTTAATTTGCACTTCTAGCAACAATCAATACGAAACTAACGATTTTAATCTAGCTCGGTAAAATATCCAACAGCCGATTACCTCGGCATTTACTTTTGCTGATATCATCTGTTTGTTAGCTGATATCTCAGCAAAATTTTATTTGTTAGCTGAGTCTCGGCAATTGTTTTACTGAATCACAGCAAAATAAATTGCAGAACTACTCGGCTGTTGGAATCTCGGCAAAAAGAATTAAGTGTGCAAGCGAAATGGAACATTGCGAAACAGAACGCAGAATCAAAACAAAACAGAAAGTAAGGCTATCAATATATTACATTCATTTCTGATACTGATAGGGTTACTAGAAGCAAAGAATAACACTCTTTTGGCTCAGAAAGAACCAGATCTTCGGTCCCAAGCTAATTTTAAGCACCCCTCGAAACGTAGGAAAAAATAAACGAGTCCCTCATTAAACTCTGTCAAATCTATAAGGCGCATCAAAACAAAAACAATCTTTGACAGATTTACAAACTTTAGTACGAGAATGTGATACGCTTATAGCTGCACTTGAGACCAATGGGCTAGTCCAGTAATGAGCCAATTTAAAATGTGATACTCTAAGGAAGCCTTAGCGTGAAACTTTAAAGGCCCAAATGTCAGCTTCCACAAAACCTACAAATTTGAAATTGCTACTCCTTGTTTGCTGTGATACTACAAACAGAGAGTAGCAATTTCAAGTGTGTATGTTTTGTGGAAGCTGACATTTGTGCCTTTGAAGTTTCTCGCTAAGGCTTCCTTAGAGTATCACCAGTGTGTGCCTTCATTTAATGTGCTGAATGACGTTTGAGCAGTTTTCGTGTAAATTAAAAAGTGTTCAGAATAAAAGCGGACCCGGGGGTCCACAGTATGAGTGATATTTTGTTGAGGGATTATTTTTAGCGCAGAAGCCTGCTATGGTGCGCATTGCAACATAAGTCGAAAAAAAATGCCTTCCCACCGGACCATAATTGGGGTAACCTTCTATTCTTATCGTATCGTTTTCTTTTGTCGGTTCATCTTCGCGTCGTTGGCACTTGCAACCCTTTTTGGCGAATTCTTCACTCAGCCTTGAGTGGGGAACTCCGTTGGGCCAACTTATTTTTATTTAATTAGGATTTTATCGCTCGACCCTTGTAACCGACGGACGGCTGGCTTCTCATTGCCATTAAAACTGCTGCCTGATTAGGTGTGAGATTTTTTTCTTGCTCCCCTATTATTGAACAGATCCAGCAAAACTTTTTATGTTAAGGGTTGCAGTTTGTTGTATTCCTTTTCTTGGAAAAGTTTGGTGCAACCTAGAAGAGAATATTATTGATTGGTTAATTTTTTGTCTGACTTATTGTTTGAATTTTTGTTAGGGTTTCGCCGGCTACTGTTGTTAATTAATTAAAAATAGCATTTTTTTAAATTGTCGGTTTCAATAATTTCATGAAGCAATAATTGGGTTCTTTAAGGGTATTGAGGTAAATGCATATTCGTAATCTGCATTAAAAATGGAACCCAAACCCAAAAATTCATCAATTTTGGCACACTGGAACTATTTTAAATAAGTACGATTACATTTGCAAACATCACCTAATTAGCGCCCCTCGGTGTCACTTTGTATGGGAGCGAGCTGTCAGTTTGTCAGTTTAGTGTCAAACAGTGAAGTTACTATTTTGCTTTAAATCATGATTAAAAAATCGAGATGAAAGTGCGTGGGGTTGAAACAAATATCGCTGTGCTCAGAAAACGAAGCTCTTTCAGATGATATATAAAAACCGATATATTTTTCAAAATTAGAGAACCCAATTTCATGAAGCAGCTGGCGAGTCAAGTCAAAATCAAATTGTGCGGAGACCCTATTGAAGGGTCTCTGCAAACCACTGATTGCGCTGAACGTGCTTTAATTAGTTCGCTGTATGAGCAGGCGCAGCATTGAATTATTCCGTAGGGCTCTGGGTTGAACATTGATGTCAATTTGCTCAAGGAAAACAGGGCAATTGATGCGTCCTTGCAAAATATCTGTAATTAGCAATGCCCTTGCTGTATCTCTTCGGGCCGACAGGGGCTCCAGATGGATCAGTTGCAAACGACTTTCGTAGCTAGGCAATCGGAAGGGATCCGTCCACGGCAGTTTACGTAGCGCATATCTCAGGAACCGTCGCTGAACAGACTCAATTCTTTCGATACCGTTGTTGTAGTGAGTAGTCTAGACAACCGAGCAGTATTATAATATGGAGCGAGACAAGGAGCAGTACAACCAACAATCAATACGAAACTAACGATTTTAAATTGGCTCACTACTTGACTAGCCTATGAGGTAGCATTGACTAGCATAGAGGTAACTCTAAGACTAGTAGGTCCCGAAGAAACGTGCTCAACTTTTTGGCTCAGCTCTGGTACTATCTTCGGTCCCAAGCTAATCGATGCACCCCTCGAAACATAGGAAAATCCACGAACCCCTCATTTTATCTGTCAAACTTTCATAGCGAATCAAAACAAATATAGTGTAGTACTAGAATTTCGACTAGAATGGGATACGTTAATCGATTTGCTTGGGACCAATAGGCTAGTCAAGTAGTGAGCCAATTTGAAAATGGTAGTTTCGTATTGATTGTTGGTACAACGATTTAAGGCAGTAGATATCCGTGAAGTATTTGGCAATCCTGAAGATAAATCCTAGAATTCTGGAAGCTTTGTTGACGGCATACGAGATGTGCTGCTTGAGTTGTGTATCCAGAATCACACCTAGGTCCTTAATTTGGCTGACGAGCTCTGGATTTCAGTCGACGCAATTAGCTCGTATGCCATGGTGGATGGGTCGTATGATGATGAATCTTTTTCGGAACGTGTCTGTCAATATGCCAAGACATTCGAAATAGTTTGAGCGGCGAACTCAATGTCAACGGTGACCAATAAGTCGTCCCAAACTAAACTGGAGAGTAACTCGGCGATACCAACAATCAATACGAAACTAACGATTTTAAATTGGCTCACCACTTTAGTAGCCTATTGGTCCCAAGCAAACGATTAACGTACCCTATTCTAGTTGAAATTCTATTACTACACTATGTTTGTTTTGATTCGCTATGAAAGTTTGACAGATAACATCAGGGGTGTGTGGATTCATGCAGAACATGCAGGGGTGAGTGAAATAGCTTGGGACTGCTTGGGACCGTTGTTCTGGTACTGAGTGAGCCAAAAATAATAATGATTTTCTTCGGGACCCAGTAGTCTTAGAGTTACCTCTATGGCGATACTACCAACCTGTGCAAACTAACGATTTCAAATTGGCTCACTACTTGACTAGCCTATTGGTCCCTAGCAAATCGATTAACGTACCCCATTCTATTCGAAATTCTAGTACTACACTATGTTTTTTTTGATTCGCTATGAAAAATTGACAGATAAAATGAGGGGTTCATGTATTTTTCTATGTTTCGAGGGATGCATTGATTAGCTTGGGACCGAAGAGAGTACCAGAGCTGGGCTAAAAATTTGAGCACGTTTTTCCGAGACCTTCTGGTCTTAGAGTTACCTTTATGATACTACCATAATTAAATGAACACTTTATTTATTTTCAAAAGATCACTATTGAAAATTGCACGCATGTAGAAACGTGCTCAACTTTTTGGCACAGCTCTGGTACTATCTATGGTCCCAAGCTAATCGATGTACCCCTCGAAACATAGGAAAATCCTCGAGAAAATCCACGAACCCCTCATTTTATCTGTCAAACTTTCAAAGCGAATCAAAACAAACATAGTGCAGTACTAGAATTTCGTCTAGAATTGGGTACGTTAATCGATTTGCTTGGGACCAATAGGCTAGTCAAGTAGTGAGCCAATTTATAGTATTGATTAGAGGAATTGAGATAATGGACCTTGCTGAATCCAGGAACCTTGTCCTTCTAAACGATGGATCCACCACCTACACCAGTGGTCGGAGGGAATCGACCGTTGATATATCCTTCGCCAGCGCCAGTATTGTCAATAGAATCCTTTGGTTCGCCAGTGATGACCCAATGGGCAGCGATCACCACCCAATAGGGATCCAGCTATACGAAAGACCTCCCGAGATATCTCGGAGACCACGATGGCTCTACCATCAGGCTGACTGGGCTAAATATCAGGAAGCCATCAAGGAAACCTGCCGGAGAACGAGCCCCACCAGCATCGCTGAGCTCACCGAAACAATATACGAAGCAGCTACCGGAGTCATCCCTAGATCTAGCCCTACACCAGGTAGGAAAGCCCTCCATTGGTGGTCACCCACCACCAAAGCCGTTATAAAAGCCAGAAGGAAAGCCCTCCGGGCTGCCAAGCGCTTACCTGCCGACCACCCAGATAAGGAGACCGCTCTGAAGCACTACAGAGCAAAGAGAAACGAATGTAGAGACACCATCAGGGAAACCTTCCCATGGCCGAGCAGGTAAAATTCCTGGAACTGCTCAATCAAGAATGGCTGCAGGACTCTTTTCCGGAAAAATGGAGGCACAGCCTCACCATTCCGATCCCAAAACCGAACACCTCAGGACACGGAGTCGATACATTTCGACCAATCTCGCTGACCTGTTGCGCATCTAAACTGATGGAAAGGATGGTGAACCGAAGGCTCATGGATTTTCTGGAAACTGGAAGGTTACTCGATCGCCGACAACATGCCTTCAGACCGGGACATGGGACCAACACCTACTTTGGGACCCTTGGGCACTTCAGGATGCATTCGCCAAAAATCACCACGTCGAACTGGCCACCCTGGATGCTTGGATGCCGGGGGTGTTAGAACAGCTCAAGAAATGGGGACTTAAGGGCCATATTCTGAAATTTATACGAAACTTTCTGTCACACCGTACCTTCCAAGTTACCCTTGGAAATTGCCACTCCAAGACCTTCAACGAGGAAACCGGGGTACCCCAGGGATCGGTGATTGCGGTTACACTATTTCTCATAAGGATGAACGGTGTCTTCTCGCGGTTGCCGAAAGGAGTCCTTATATTTGTATATGCTGATGATATCGTACTCATGGTGGTCCGAGCAACAGTCAGAGCATTACGAAGAAAACTTATACAAGCCACCGCCTACGTATCAACCTGGGCTTCGTCAGCTGGATTTCAGCTCTCCGCAAGCAAAAGCGGTTATACACACGTATGCTCGACCAATCACAAGGTCTTGAGCACCAAGATCCTCATCAACGGGAAACCGATCCCATTCCATAAAACCATTCGAATCCTCGGAGTCTGCTTCGACCGTCACCTCACATTCGGCCCGCACTTCAACGAGGTTAAAAGCAGTTGTAAACAGCGAATCAACCTGCTGAAAACTCTGGCTGGGCGCCACCCAAATGCCAACCGGCAGACTCGTCTGAACGTTGCAAAAGCTATCATAAACTCACGCCTAACATACGGGATTGAAGCAACCTACCTCGCAATGCCTCTGCTGGTGGAAAAAACTTGCATCTGTCTACCAGCAAGCCTTACGATTATCATCGGGCCTCCTCCCAGGTACTCCTGGAATAGCTGCCTGTATCGAGGGCGGAGTGCTCCCCTTCAACAGGTACATAACCAAAACAATCTGCCATCGAGCCATCAGCCACTGTGAAAACACGTCCGGTAGCAGGAAGGAAGGTTTCCTCCTCGTTGAGGCTAACCAACTCCTCAGAGAATCATCCAACCAAGTACTCCCACGGGTGTCCAGGGTCCACTGGTGTGGAGCCAGGGGTTGGAGCCTGCCAAAAATTCGAACCGACCCTACAATCAAAAATAAGTTTAAAGCAGGTTCCAACCCTTTAGCAGTGGCACAAACGGTCCTAGACCTTCAAAAACGAAAATACGAAGGATACTCAATCAGATACACCGATGGCTCGGTCGCTCAGGGGAAGGTGGGGATCGGGATCTGTGGTCCCAATCTCAGCGAATGTCATCGACTGCCAGACCAGTGTTCGATATTCTCCGCCGAAGCCGCCGCGGCTTTCATAGCTGCCACCACCTCCGATGAACGACCGATAGCCATCTTCACCGACTCCGCCAGTGTGGTTGCTGCCCTTGAGTCCGAAACGAGTAGACACCCCTGGATCCAGGCGATCCAGGAACATGCACCAAATAACACAACATTCGTTTGGATCCCAGGGCACTGTGGTGTTCGGGGGAATGTAGAGGCGGACCATCTAGCAGCCTCTGGTCGGCACATGGCCAAATATACGCGAGAGGTACCAGGACCAGATCTAAAAAAAATGGGTAACCAAAATTATCGAGGATTCCTGGAGCCGCGACTGGATAGCAGCTAGAACACCAGCTATTAGAAAATTAAAAGAGAATATTACTAGATGGGACGATCCATCACTGCACCGAGAGCAGGTCGTGATATCCCGTCTCCAAACTGGCCATACAAACATCTCCCACAACTACAAGGGAGATGGGCCTTTTAGAAGGATATGCGATCTATGCCTCACGCCGCAAACTGTGGAACACTTCATTTGTCATTGTCCAAAGTATGAAGGAGCTAGAACATGCTACGACATTCTTGAGAATATCCGCGATGCTCTAGGTAATGAGCCAACAAGAATAGCGGCCCTACTCGCCTTTTTACGTGAAGCCGGACTCTTCAACCATATATAACACTTAAAATCCCTATCATGACCAACCGTAACGAAAAAGGAAAGCTAAGGAACGAAAATATCACCACGACCCAAACGAACACAAACCCTTTATACACCAGACCTAACGCAACGTAAACGGACCAACCGGAATCAGAAACCCCTTAACTGAAACGAGACAGGAACAAAACAAAAAACTCTGTTTAAAAATACTCTGTAAAAATATGTTTTCAGGAGTTCCCATCTGGAACATCCATCCCTACCTTTTTTGAGAGCCTCCCCTCTGGAGGTTTAGAGATGAACCAGCCTAAGGCTGAAAGTCTCGTTAATAAAGGAAAAAAAATAAAAAAAAAATAAAAAATAGTATTGATTGTTGGCTTTACTCTGAGTTGCTTTTATGCAGCGAGTAACTCGCGAGTAACTCACTGTACCTCAAAATTTATAGTCGACGTTCGTCGATGTTTTTGTCTGGGTACTCCTTGGCTTATTTCGTTTATCCCTTTCACATATTAGACTTAAGTCTTGTTTGTAAACGAAATAGAATTGTTCGGCTATTGAAACGATGTGAAATGGGTTCTTTAATTTTGAAAAATATATCAGTTTTTATCTATCATCTGAAAGAGCTTCGTTTTCTGAGCACAGCTATATTTTTTTTCGAACCCACACACTTTCATCTCGATTTTTAAATCAAGATTTAAAGCAAAATAATAACTTCACTGTTTGACACTAAACTGACAAACTGACAGCTCGCTCCCATACAAAGTGACAAGGAGGGACGCTAATAAGGTGATTTTTTTCAAATGTAATTGTTGATATTTAAAATAGTTCTAGTGTACCAAAATTGATGAAATTTTGGGTTTGGGTTCTATTTTTAATGCATATTACGAATATGCATTTACCTCAATACCCTTAAAGAACCCAATTCCAGATTTTGTTCAGAAAATGGCTTGAACGATGCTGGAAAAGCGTCGAATGGGGGCGCATTGGCGTGGATTTTCATCTGCTTCTCTGTGCCGATTAGCTGCTGTTATTGTTTGGAAGTGCTTTTTGCCGTTTCAAAACGTTGAATGTGAATTAACTGTAGGTAGGTGGACATGTGCAGATATCCACCAAGGAAAACGTGAAATCGTTGTGGGAAATCAATGGCATACATAGGAAATATCTTCCCTGTTGTATAAAAACCGATTAACATCCGATTCCCAATTCGAGCTCCGAAGGAAACGCTGCCAACCACTACCCCAGAATGTTCAGCCAGAGCATCAACACAGTCGACACTGCTGAAGTCAAAGAGGAGGAGGACGATGAAGACACAGCTGCCAATATTTTCGGTGAGTAACCTCATCCGGACTTCAAACCCATCATCGATCTAATCGACGAAATCTAAGTGAAAACCGGTGAGGAAGACGAAGAACAAATCAAGCGGAACATTGCATTAGGTTCTCTTTGTCGACTTTCTCTTTGTATGCCCACGGCCAAGTAAAGACATTTCCAGGTATTTTCAGCACACAGATCGATAAAAGAAGCTTTTATCTAGTATCTAATACGACAAACACAGCTAGAAACGGTTCTGGGATCAAGTTATTAACGAAAGAGATAGTCGACGAAGAGAATCGATCAATGTTACTTAGGACTTAATGCTCCAAGCTACTGCAGATGGTTCAGAAAGAGTGGAAGGAAAGGGTTCTTGGCGATCTGAAGATTCTCAAGAGTAAATCCGATCCAACATGATCATCTCTATAGACTTTGCTGACGAGAAACCGAAGAACGAAACATGCTCCGAATATAATGAATAATAGTAAAAAAACACATTTTTTCCTTCTGGATAAAATATTTTCTTTAAAGAAGTTATGTTCAACTTCAACGGAGACTTCCTTTGACGGCCGCAGCAGAATCTCGGTGGTCTATCGCAGAAAACGGCAGGTTGTTGAGCGATGGGAACGGGATCACTTCGACGAGTATCGGAGGACGGTGGGGTACGTATAATTTGCCGGATCTGGAGAATTTGATCAGGCGGATCGAGTTCTTCTATCCCCACATCAAGACGGTTTTTTGTTGTTGTTTTGCTTGACAGCAGCTTTTCGGCTTCGCATCTTCATATGTTGCTGTGTGATGTGAAAAGTGAGAATGCAAATGACAGTGATCTTGCTCACTGAGCAATGTGAGTTACGCGAGGGGCCCCAAAATCAATTCTAAAATTGCTCATGATTAGGAGCTGTCTTACCCCTTGAGCCAAACGAACTGTCAAAGCCAGAGTCAATCGAGCAGCGCCTATTGATCAGTTCACGAAGATTTGCCGCACTCTTCTCTCACCCGTAAGTTTTGACAGTTTTGGGTGGTTTGTTTTGGCTCCCATTCGTTGCTATCTCTTTTACTCAGAAGCAAAATGATAGGGAGCAAAAAGTGAGGTTAGGGACCGTGCACTGATCTATCTTGATTGCATTGGCAGTGTTGCTAGAAATCACATACACACTAAGATTTTGTTTCCCTTTTCGGTAAATTTTACCGAAATCAGAATAGCTGAACGTTCGGTAAAACTCTGACCTTCATTTTAAAGGTCATTGAATTTGAAAATAATTTTTAAAACATGTTCAACCTTGTTTAAAACATCAAATCTTGTCATTTTAGTGGAGATTTAGTTTCAAAGTGGCTGAAAAGCAATTGAATTGAATTGCATAAATTTTACCGAACAGTTCAGCCATAGACTAGGGGCATCCCACTCTAAACTTTAGTTCTAATATCAATTAAATATGTTTAAATCTGTCATAAGTATTCTTAAGTATTTTTAAGTATTTTCAATCCTGGATAGTTTCCATCGTAGTGACCGGTTGTTAGTATAGTTGTTTGTTGTTTTAACTTGGACGATTTATGACTTTTCGTCTCGAATTTAGTGGAATTTATACTAATTTTCCCTGTTTTAATTTAAATTATATGTGTAATCAAGTTAATTAATGGGTAAGTATTATAATTTGATTTATGAAATAGTGTAAACAATTTTTTAGCTAACCAGGACTGTTTTCATTCATCCGATTCGAATTACTGATTTATTCTAACCTATTCTTACTGACTGTTCCATGCGCTACCAAACATTTAGATTCCGAAGGCATTAAAGGACGTCAAACTGGCATTATTCTAAGCTGTCCAATAAAATCACCAAGGTCTTAGAACAAGAGTCTCCTTCATGTTATTTCGCCTCAGAATTTTAAAAGTTTTTGACAATGCTCAAGCAGATCAAATCAACCGAAGCTATGCTGCTCATTTGCTAGTGAGCCACGATAGTGAAACGTACCATTTACAGTTGCTGCAGCTGGAACTATTCGTTGGGATGGTGGACCTCCCCATACTGCCACTATTTGAGGAGCATATATTGCTGGAATACGCCGTACTGACGAGAAAGTTAAGATAGTATCCTACTGGAAGTCAATGATTTTTTTTAAACTCTACATAGATTTCGTGCTTTTAGGTTTCGTATGATGATTGAGGATACCAAAACACTCGCTTCGTTACCTTTATGTTCTATAGAGGCAACCAGATGACTCGTGCGACACGATGAAATAAAGAAGAAGTCTGCAAGGTTGTCAAGAGGGAATACACATTTTAATACTGTGAAATAATAATTTATGCAATTCTCACAATAAAAAGAATACTTCATTAGCTTGTTTGTATTTAGTATAAATAAATCCAAAGCTAATTTGTATAAATTGATTCCAAAATAGTCCATATTAATTTTTTAACATACCACAACCGTTTCTGAAAGTTTACAGCAGTATTTTCAGACCGTGGAGCATGCTCACTGACCTCATATACGCGGTTCACGATTTAAAAACCTAGGGCCTATAGAAGCAGTAATTAAACTATTCCAAAATTATCAAAAAGGGGATATGCCGTTTCGATCTTGTCCAGACTTGATAATCGTTTATAACATCGATTCTCAACGTTGCCCCACCGATCAGCTCGGTCTACATCGCCTAATTCCTTTTATGTGCTTTTCGTTCAGTGGGGTTTCGCTAACTCGATTGTTTAGAATAAGAGCGTCGAAGGTTCCAAATACTATAAATCATCTTCCACTTTTAGATAAACACATTCGGCTGGAAGCTATGAGATGTGATTCTCGGGAGGCTAAAATAAGGTGCGTATGGTGTGGAAAGCCTCCACAGCTTCTAATTCAGCTCCGATCAGCTTAAACTACTTCAGTTAGTGTCACACTGTCAATAGCCTAATTTTCACATATTGCACAATGATGGAATTCAAATCAACGAGGAACGGGTGGAAGATTCACACGACTATCAGCTAGACAGAGCTAGACTATCGCGTGAAATATTTGAGTGCTAGCATAATGCGTGGCATCATTCAATTTGTTCTCGAAATTGAAGCCATAATCGGGATAACATTCCGTCACTTCTAGGCAACAAAAATGATTGAATTTCTTACAAAGGATAGGTACTTCAAAAATGTTCGCTGAAAAATGATAGATGATATTAGATAAACAAAAATATTAAATTTGTATGGCAACTGTGGTAACCTAGGTGGTAATAAACTAACGCTAAATATTTCGTAAGTATTTTTAAGTATTTCCAGGTCATCATTCCTAGTTGAACACTCAGTCGGTTAACAACGTCCCGGTCTCAGTCGCGCGGCATCTAGTTTTTTCGGTGTTTTCTTCCGCCCGAGCGGTTTTTTCACCCCCCCATTGGGTGCACCAAGTGACCAGTGTACAACAGAGGAAGTGGAATTCCATGGGCCGAGCCCCTTGGAGTTGCCATCCAGCTTTAGTTCACCCCGGTAATCCATCCGGTCGTCAAGCCATTTTTCCATCATCGTGCCGACCCACCAACACCAACCATCACCACCAGCAGCAGCAAACGGACCATCTAGCTGCAACGGCTGATAGGTTGTTTACAACCGGCATAAGTATTAGACAATACATTTTGCAAGTCCATTGCCTCCCTATTGTAGTTAAATTTTGCCTCGTGGCGCGTGACTCTGTCTCTCACCCCTGGTAGGGGAGTATGGGTCATAGTGAGACAACTTTTTGCAAGTAGATATAAGTTTTTTTTTTTTTTTTTTTTTTTCTTTGTTTCGATTTTTTTTTTTCTTTTTGATTTGTTTGTACGTCGGGCAAAAAATTTAATTACTAGTAATTAAAATTAATTAATTAGTGAAGGTTTTAATTTTTTTTCCTTCTTAAGTGGTTGCGCACCGCTTTTGCGCAACACTTATGGCATCTTCCGATGCCTACGTTACGCGAACCAGATACTATGAACCGTCTTCGAAAGGACCATGGGTTGTCTTTTTTCGGCCCAAAAATAAACCTTTGAAAACTCTCGACATAACGAGAGATTTGCTGCGTAAGTATCCGGGAATCTTGGTACACAAAGAAAGATTCAACAAACTGCGTGTAGAAGCACCGACTTATGATGTGGCAAATAAAATTGCTGATCACGAGTTGTTTAGTGTTGAGTATAACATCTACATCCCTTCTCGAGATGTGGAGATAGAAGGCGTGGTCTCCGACGCGAGTCTGACTGTCGAGGACTTGAAACATGCCTCGGGAACTTTTAAAAACTCGACATTCGCTACCGCGCTAGTGAAGATACTGGATGTAAGGCAACTGCATTCAGCATCTTTGCTAGACGGTAAAAAAGTTTATAAACATTCAGACTCGTTCCGGGTGACTTTCGCAGGTTCAGTTCTCCCAAACTTTGTTAAAATTGATGGTGCTTTTTTTCCGGTGCGACTGTTTGTACAGAGGGTATATAATTGTACCAACTGCAAAAGGCTGGGACACTCGGCCAGCCATTGCGGCAACAAAACTCGTTGTGGCAAATGTGGTGAAAACCACAAAGAGGATTCTTGCCACAAAGAATCAGTAAAATGCGCTTATTGTGGCGAGAATCCTCACCCCTTGCAGGAGTGCCCGATGTACAAACAGCACTCCGATAAAGTGCAGCGTTCAATCTCTGGACGCTCCAAGCAGACATATGCTCAAATGTTGAAGGCTGCATCAGCCGTCCAAGATGCAAACCAATTTTCGGTTTTGTCAGTTGAAGAATCGGACTCTGACTCATCCGATGAAGGTGATTCTACGGTGGTACACGCACCTTCAAAAATGGACGGTTCCTCAAAAAGAAAATGCCCCTCCCCGAAAGTGCGCCGTAAGAAAACTAAAGTCACCTCCAGACAATTGCCAAATTCCCAGGGTAATGGGGATGAAAAAACAAAACCGAAGGCTCCTGTTGATCCAATCCCTGGATGCAGCAAGAATTTTCCGCCATTGCCCAACAAAGATAAAAAAAATAAAAAAGCTGCTCCTCAAACTTCTCAAAAGAAATCCAAGTCCGAACGAGGTTTGCTAGCTTTTTCGGACATTGTGGAATTCATATTAAACATGTTCAACATAAAAGACCCTCTAAGAAGCTTAGTTTCTGCCTTGCTTCCAACGTTAGAATCATATCTTAAGCAATTGACTGTTTCATGGCCCCTCCTTGCATCAATCATATCTTTCGATGGATAATTCGTCGAACGAGGTTGAAGATATGATCACGGTGCTACAGTGGAACTGCCGTAGTCTAGTGCCTAAACTAGACTCGTTCAAATTTTTACTTCACAATTCTGATTGTGATATATTTGCTCTCTGTGAAACATGGCTTTCTTCCGATAAAGAACTCAACTTCCACGATTTTAACATTATACGCCTGGATAGAGACGATTCTTATGGAGGAGTACTTTTAGGGATCAAAAAGTGCTACCCTTTCTACAAAATTCCCCTTCCTGCTCTATCCGGCGTCGAAATCGTTGCTTGCCAAATAAATGTGAAGAACAAAGATCTTTGCATAGCTTCAGTATACGTTCCACCAAGAACCTCCATTAGCCGTAGTCAACTCTGGAATCTAGTTTCGATTCTTCCATCCCCAGTATTAATTCTGGGTGATATGAACTCCCATGGTACTGGGTGGGGCGATCTATATGACGACAATAGAGCGGCTATTTTTTACGATTTATGTGACGATTTCAATTTGACTATTTTGAACACTGGTGAAGCGACACGTATAGCAAAACCTCCGGCTCGAGAAAGCCGACTCGACCTATCTTTGTGTTCAAGATCGCTATCATTGGATTGTCAGTGGAAGGTTATCAATGATCCCCATGGTAGCGATCATTTGCCAATCATCATTTCAATAAAGTGTGGCCCTCACTCTGCAGAACCATCTCGGGTTCCATTTGATCTTACAAGGAACATCGACTGGCAGAAATATGCAACGGCGGTGACAATCGGTGTCGAATCAATAGATGCGCTTCCACCATTGGAAGAATATCGATTCCTCGCCGATTTGATTTACAAAAGCTCACTGGAAGCACAAAAAAGAAAAGTTCCAAGTGCGCCCTTCAAAAGGAGACCAGCCACACCTGGATGGGACGAAGAATGCACAAAATTGTATGCAGAAAAATCTGATGCTTTCAAAGCTTTTCGTAGACACAAAACCTCCACATACTACGAGGAATATTCAAAGCTTGAAACAAAGCTGAAACAATTAATCAAAGCAAAAAAACGCGGTTATTGGCGCAATTTCGTCGAGGGACTCTCACGAGAAACCTCCATGAACACCTTGTGGAGGGTGGCTCGCAACATGCGTAACCGCTCATCTTTCAATGAGAGTGAAGAATACTCCAACCGATGGATATTCGATTTCGCTAAAAAGGTCTGTCCGGACTCAGTTCCAGCACAAAATATTCTTCGAGAAGCGTCTCCTAGCGGCGGCTCTCTGGACAGACCATTCTCAATGCTGGATTTCTCTATGGCTCTTCTTTCATCGAACAACTCCTCACCGGGAAGCGATATGATTAAATTCAATCTTCTGAAAAATCTCCCAGATATCGCTAAAAGACGCTTGCTAGATTTATTCAATTCCTTGCTAGAAAACAACATTGTACCGCCTGAATGGAGACAGGTCAAAGTAATAGCCATTAAAAAACCTGGCAAATCAGCGTCTGACCATAACTCATACCGTCCGATTGCTATGCTTTCGTGCATTAGGAAATTGTTGGAGAAAATGATCCTTCGGAGACTCGATCAGTGGGTCGAATCAAATAACTTGCTATCAAATACACAGTTTGGGTTCCGCAAGAGCAAAGGAACAAACGATTGTCTAGCGCTGCTTTCCACAGATATTCAACTGGCCTTTGCACACAAGGAGCAATTGGCTTCAGTATTCTTGGACATTAAGGGGGCTTTTGATTCAGTTTCCATTGAAATTCTGTCAGACAATCTGCACAGATGTGGACTTTCTGGAATTTTAAATAATTTCTTGTACAATTTGTTGTCAGAAAAGCAAATGAACTTTTCTCTTGGAAAACTGACAACTTCCAGAATTAGTTACATGGGCCTGCCCCAAGGCTCATGTCTCAGCCCTCTTCTTTATAACTTTTATGTCAAAGATATCGACAACTGTTTGGCAGAACAATGCACGCTAAGACAACTTGCAGATGACGGTGTGGTTTCCGTAAGAGGTCCACATGCCGTGGACTTGCAAGGACCATTGCAAAATTCCTTAGATAACTTGTCTTCTTGGGCTATGAATCTAGGGATCGAATTCTCGCCGCAGAAAACTGAACTGGTAGTGTTTACTCGAAAGCGGTACCCAGCCCAAATGCAGCTTAATCTTTTGGGCAGAAACATTACCCAATCATTGTCTTTCAAGTACCTTGGGGTCTGGTTTGATTCAAAGTGCACTTGGAATGCCCATATTACGTATTTGAAGCAAAAATGTCAGCAGAGGATCAACTTTCTCCGCTCAATTTGCGGCACATGGTGGGGTGCTCATCCGGGAGACCTCATAACGCTTTATAAAACAACTATTCTCTCTGTTCTAGAGTACGGCTCTTTCTGCTTTCTCTCGGCAAGAAAAAGTCACCTAATAAAATTGGAACGAATTCAATATCGTTGTCTGCGTATTGCTCTAGGCTGTATGCACTCAACGCATAACATGAGTCTCGAGGTTCTGGCAGGAGTAACACCCCTCCAGAACCGTTTCTGGGAGCTCTCTCTCAGAATACTAATCAAATGCGGAGTGACGAACACACTTATAATTGCTAATTTTGAAGAAATTCTTGGGCTAAACACACAATCTCGATTTATGAGAATCTACCACCACTACATATCATCAGATATGTGTCTTCCTTGTTATACTCCAGACCGTGTTCACTTCACCAATCGCAGTTCCTCAATTGAATATGATCTGACCATGAAACAAGCAATTCATGGGATTCCCGATCAACTTCGACCTATTATTATCCCACGTATTTTTACTGAAAAGTACCAACAAGTCAATTGCATGAAAAGATATTTTACAGACGGGTCCCGTCTCAATGGATCCACTGGCTTCGGTGTCTTCAATGAAAACTCTAGCGCCTTCCGCAAACTTCAGGAACCTTGTTCCGTTTTTGTTGCTGAGCTGGCAGCAATCAACTTCGCATTGGGGATGATTTCCAACATGCCCGCAGACCATTACTTCATCTTCACGGATAGTCTCAGTTCGATTGAGGCTATTCGGTCGATGAAACAAGGTAGGCACTCATCTTATTTCCTTTCAAAGGTAAGGGAGCAGATGTGTGTGCTGGTCGAAAGATCATATATGATTACCTTTGTATGGGTCCCCTCACATTGCTCAATCCCAGGCAATGAGAAGGCGGACTCTCTCGCAAAGGTGGGCGCGCAAGAAGGCGAATTGTATGACAGGCAAATTTCACACGATGAATTTTACCATTTAGTGCGTCAGAGTACCTTTTCGAGTTGGCAAACCGATTGGGACACTGGAAATCTTGGACGGTGGTTACATTCAATTATTCCTAATGTTTCTTCGAGAGCGTGGTTTAAAGGCTTGGGTTTAAGTCGTGACTTCATTCGCGTGATGAGTAGACTTATGTCCAACCACTACTCGCTAGATGCTCATCTCAATAGAATAAACCTCGTGGACAGCAACATCTGTCGGTGTGGAAACGGTTACGATGACATCGAACACGCAGTTTGGCAATGTACGGATAATGACGCCGCCAGAGAGCAACTTTTGAATACCCTCGAGGCCCAAGGAAGACAACCCTATGTTCCTATCAGAGACGTGTTGGCAACGCGTGATCTCTGCTATATGCAGTCCGTTTATGTTTTTCTTCAAATGTCTAGTATAAGAATTTAATTCCTTCTGTCTTTTGTCTCTCTTTATTAGTTTTTGTTTGTCTTGTCCCCCCGTCTCGATGAGTCTCATCGTCGCCCACTGGTCACCCACCATAGCCGGTCGAACTCCGGACGAAGCTAGAACAGCACTACCGTTCATACTGGCGACAACGCTCTGATGAGACAACGAAACCCTACCCCAAGCTCCTCCCCTGATCCTATCCTTCGAAAATGTACCCTTCTAACCTCGAGTAAGCCGCGAGTAATCGGCCCAACTCCTACTAGACATAGAATTAAGTGAATTTTGTTACACACAGTGAACAATGAATTATCGGCTCCGTAAAGCTAACGCGATTGAGCCTTCCAAATAAACGAACTAGATAAAAAAAAAAAAAAGTATTTCCAGGTATCTTAGATAAAAGTAAGAACTTTCTGTGTAGAACGCAAGAAATACAAAGTTTAGAGTGGGATGCCCCTAGGCCATCCCTAATAAAAAATAACCATAAACGAACGATAACCCAAATCATTGAACTATTCCATAAATGGTTTGGATGATACAGCAAACAAAAAATTTCATCTCACCAACCATAACAAATCTCACCAACACGAATACGCCGGGAAAGGACTATGCAAACGCGTGTTTATACTTTTTAATCCGACATTTTCCGGATTATCGAGTCGTCGGATTAGCGAGTGTCGGATGAACGGGGGGATGCTGTATTGGATCACCATATAACGCAAATCAAATCCAAGTGTGTCACAATTGAATTAATAGTGCTAAGAAATGGTGCAAAGCATAATAGCATAGCAACGTGTGGATTTTTCTTTGCGACTAGTTACGAAGAATGTATGCTTTCCCTATGCTTCGTTGGAACAGCACTAAACTTCTATTGAATCAGACTCTGCCGACTTTGCCTTTCCAAGCACTTTCCCCCCCGCATTGGTAACATATTGATAAAAAAATCATCAATTGGCAAATCAAAGTTCCCCGTGGAGAATAGAAGAACTATGAAAGTGATGATGATTTCAAAATTTTGCAATCTTAAAATCCATTTATTTTGCGAACAAATTATTTTAATAAAATCACAACGGCTACTCAATAGACATATCTACTACCAGATTTAAATAAAATGCCCCATTTGCAAAATAAAAGCATTTTAAGGTTGCACTCGCATCCCCGTGCAAAATTTTGAAATCTTCACTTTCATAGTTCTTATGTTCTCCACGGGGGCTATCTTTGAATTGCCAATCGCATGTTTGTGTTCCCTACATTCGTTCCTGGTGTCCAGCGTTGTGGCACGGGAAGCAGTCTGAAAGCATGCTTCTGATTGAGTAAATTAAATTGCCAAACTTTCCTCAAACGAACGTCCCTTCAGGGAACAGCCCTACCCCCCTGAGTTCCAGTGAGAAGAATAAAAAGCTCGGTAACTTTTTTTTTCAGAAAACAAGTTGATCTCCTCTCCCATTATTTATCCGTGCAATCCTGCCTAGGTACACAGGTTCGATAGAGCGTTACCGACTTACGAGAGATAAAATAATAGCAACAATCGAAAAACAAACACACTCACCTTGAGTTGGGATTGAACATGACGCAACCGTACATGGTGACCCTCTGGTTCCGTTCCGGGGCCAGCATATCCGAGTTATTGGACGGCCGGGAGAAGGAATTGGCAATCGAAGGTGAGGACCGGCGCAAGATGCCTTCCTTTCCGACCATCATCGCTCGCATCGTCGTCGTCGTCGTCGATGTGGGATCCTCCAGTAGTTCACCTTCGACGTGCACGTTCACCAGCTCCGGAACCATGTGACCAGCGACGTCCACCGAATGGGAAACAACCGATTTACCACTCGTAACGTCAAACACTTTCATCTTCGTCCCGATCGGTTGAGGTCCCGTTTTCAATTGATTGCCCATAAATGACCAATCAACCGGAGGACCGTGTACCTTGGTGGCAAATTACCAAACCGGCACCCCGGCACACGATGTTGGTATGGTGTTAATTTTAAATTAAAATCGTTATCGATCTTCGGGCATTTGGCTTGGCACGGCCGGGGATTTATTTTCGAACTCGGTCACCGGAAACACTCGTATTATACGCTTCACACAAGGATAGTGTCTGTTTTGTTTGTTTCGATTTTATTTTTTTCCATTTGGTAGGTGGTTATGCATGTGATTGCCCGCCGCCGCACACCCAGTGCCTCGGGGCAACCGTAAACAGAGGCAAAAGCGCCACACATGCCTCGACATCTGTTCAATGCCGTCGCATGATAAGCAGACGATGCGATGATGGGTGGGAGTGGCAGGGGCAGGATGGAAATATTTTTGTTTTTGTTTTCAACAAGCACTGTCAAATCGCACCATTCTGATCAAATTAGTTTTATCTTTTTCCGTTACGGCTGGCCGGCTGTCCTTTGATTTGGGTCGAATAGGATGTTGGATTTGCTGCATATTGTTGTGCTTCCAGCTAAGCTGCTAAAAATGCCTACAAGGATCACAAATGGTTGTTAGAGGGGACTCACGTTTGCCCGGCGGCTCTGATGGTGATTAGGGAAGTAGGCGATGGCATGGCAATTGTCAATGTAACATTTTGTATTTGGAAAATACAGGTATGTAAGTCTTGTGTTCCGGGAAACTCAATGTGGAATGGCTTCCATTGGAGTAGTTACGCATGATTGGATTTAATCATATTGAGGTAAATATGAAAGTTGGCATTTGATTTGTTTCATTCTCTCGAGATATTTTACGGATTGTTACCCAGCACTGTCCCATGTTCGGGTGGAACTTTTATGGGTCGTGGATTGCCACTCTACAAAGACTTATGGTTGTTTAAAGACCTATTTGATGTGAAAAGTTCTGTTGCTGGGCTAAAACGATCTTTTTTTTTTTCTTCCTGATTGAAAAACTTTCTGTTCTTGGTATTATTAAAGCTGAGTTTTCTGTTCCCAAAAAAAAAAAGGTTCAGTGGATAAAATCTTTGCTAATATCCTGAATACTGCACAGCTGCTTGCTTTTGTTTCTGTTCTGTTTTACCACCAACTAAATACTCTTAAAGAGCACCTCCACACAGTTGTTAATTCAGAGCAGATACCCCGATCACATTTCAGCACTGATATGAAGGAAGACTCAAGTGATATACCTTGAGTCTCCCTTCAGTACCCGTACATAATGTTTTCATTGGCAAAAATGTGTATGCCATTTGATATCTATATTGTATACATCACGTAATATTCACTGTAGTTTAGTCGGAGTTGTGTGGCAATTATCCACAATTACATGACCGGACCGGAAATTAAACCCACCGCCTCTAGCGAGGGTTTGCTTTCAGGCATCCACTTGTCTGACTAATAAGGGACGCTGAGCTAAACCTACACAGCAAATCTTAAATTTCAAGAGTTCGATATTTTTTTTTGAACCCTTTGATTCTGGCTACAGATTCTTTCATTTATTTATATTTATATTTTCACTAATAATCCAACAGGGTACAGGAAATTACATCTCAAAACAAATCCACTCGGGAGAACCATGAAAACGTCAATTTACGATATATCTATGTTCTGTTTTGATCGGAATGGATTTGACATGAACTCGTCTCGGTACATTATTTCCGCATGAAAGAACGATATTAAAGGGATGTATCACATGAAGATAGGGCGTGGATTATTTTCAGTGTAAATTATTTCTTCTGTACACGGAGAATCTTATCTTTCTTATCTTTCTTTATTAAAGAGACTTACAGCCATCGGCTGGTTCATCTCTGGCAACCCCAAAAGGGGGTGAGTTTTTTTTTCAGAGTTCGGAGTTCAGGTTTAAACAATAGTACACATATAATAGCTGAGTAGTGTCACAGTTGCTGGCGTAGTTTAGGTAGAAGTAATTTGTCGAAGTCGGTAGTCAGTGTCGATAGCGGGTTGTTGGTGGTCGTGTCAGTTCTTGGACTTAAATACTTTCATAAAGATTGGCGTCTTTAATAAAGCAGATGACTACTGTTTCGGTTGATGGGTCATTCGATAAGGCGTGCCTTATGCTATTCGGTATTCCGTAGAGACTTCTTATATTTGCTGAATACTGGGCAATCTACCAAAATGTGTTCCACTGTCATGGTAAGGTTGCAAGTTGCACAAGTTTTCCGGAAATTGGAGGAGCAGCCCACACGGCTAATGAGAACGACTCAAATTTGAGTTTAGTTCACTCATAATCGCCAAAAGTGCAGGAACTCAGCGATGAGTAAAATTTGTCTCATGGTTTCCTATGGAAAACCTAAAAAATCTGCTGGAAAATGAGGAAATTGACGAAAATTTTATTCAGTCTCGAAGTAGTACCAATAGACTGAGTGAATCCAATCTTTACTTTTCTCAAATTCAGGAATTGTTCCCTGGAAAATCCTGGAAATACCTGGGAAAACATGAGGCAAATTAACTCATCGCTGAGTTCCTGCACTTTTGGCGATTATGAGTGAACTAAACTGAAATTTGAGTCGTTTTCATTCGCCGTGCATGTTGTGAGTTGCACGTGTGTGCCCGGAACGGAGACGAGACAAGATAATCTGGTACACGGAGAAAAAATACTACCCAAAATTTGAGTTATTTTTACTTAATATTGACTTCAGCCTCTCACTTGCATTCGTTATTGTTGTCAAAAAAAAATGAGAGATTCGACCCAACGATATAGTTCAGCCCATTAAATTACTTTTGAGTAAATTGCATATTCTCAAATTTATGTGAATTAAACTTAATTTTGGGTAGAATATACTTAAGAGTAGGTTATTTTTTTTGCTGGTGTCAAATGGAAACTACTATATGCGATTAACTCAAAGTTGGGTCATTGGGCTGTACCCCGGAATTGAGAGAAAAGTACTTAATTTTGAGTAGTTTGTCATCTCCATGTTCACGCTATTTGGAGGCTACTCAGTGACTGACCCAGTGGTCTTAAAGTTACCTCTATGCTTATATCATAAACGAAGTGACAGACGACTAACTGGCGAAGAAATCCATTTAAATAATGTGGTTCACTGTAATAGAATTTTCTTGGAAGCTTGTGCCATCATCCACCCAAAGTTGATTTTGTGTACAATGATTCTTTGACAGTGTGCAAAGAGTGCGTATCATTTTGTCATTTTTTATGCATTTCAGTTTTGAGTAGAGTGAAAGAGATAGAACCAAAACATTCTAGTACATTTGGTGAAAATGCTAGTTCAATCTAGTAGTAGCATAGAGGTAACTCTAAGACCACTGGGTCCCGAAGAAAATCATTATTATTTTTTGCTCACTCAGTACCAGAACAACGGTCCCAAGCAGTCCCAAGCTATTTCACTCACCCCTGCATGTTCTGCATGAATCCACACACCCCTGATGTTATCTGTCAAACTTTCATAGCGAATCAAAACAAACATAGTGTAGTAATAGAATTTCAACTAGAATAGGGTACGTTAATCGTTTGCTTGGGACCAATAGGCTACTAAAGTGGTGAGCCAATTTAAAATCGTTAGTTTCGTATTGATTGTTGGTAGTACCATAGAGGTAACTCTAAGACTAATAGCAACAATCAATTCGAAACTAACGATTTTAAATTGGCTCACCACTTTAGTAGCCTATTGGTCCCAAGCAAACGATTAACGTACCCTATTCTAGTCGAAATTCTAGTACTACGCAATGTCTGTTTTGATTCGCTATGAAAGTTTGACAGATAAAATGAGGGGTTATTGGTTTTTCCTATGTTTCGAGGGGTGAATCGATTAGCTTGGGACCAAAGAGAGTACCAGAGCTGAGCCAAAAAGTTGAGCACGTTATTTCGGGACCTTCTAGTCTTAGAGTTACCTCTATGCTAATAGGTCCCGAAGAAATGTGCTCAACTTTTTGGCTCAGCTCTGGTACTCTCTTCGGTCCCAAGCTAATCGATGCACCCCTCGAAACATAGGAAAATCCACGAACCCCTCATTTTATCTGTCAAACTTTCATAGCGAATCAAAACAAATATTGTGTAGTAGTAGAATTTCGACTAGAATGGGGTACGTTAATCGTTTGCTTGGAACCAGTAGGCTAGTCAAGTAGTGAGCCAATTTAAAATCGTTAGTTTCGTATTGATTGTTGGTAATCCGGCCAATACTCCGGAACTAAGGTCCATTGAGGAATACTGGTCAATTCAAGACCAACAATTGAAATGGCCTTAACTCCATTTTGTAAACAAACATTGTAAGGCCATTTTCTCGCGAACCGAAACCTTCATTCGCAAACCTAAACCACAATCATTAGAAGAGAACTTCCCCTACCTGTTCATCATGTTGGATTGCGAATGAAGGTTTCGATTTCGATTCTGCATAGTTTTAAATCCGTATTCGCCGTCCGGAAGCCACCACCTGGAATTCAGATCCGCCATTCTGGATGCACATCAAAGACGACGTTTGTTGCGTAATTTCACTCGTATTTCGGTGCGTTTTGGTTCTATGTGTTTCAATTTTTAGTCAAAGAAAATATGTAATGAGGTTACACGTTACGCTAGTCTTTCGTTATGACTCCAACTTTTGTCTGATTTTCTTTCCTACCCAAATAGAAATGAATGAATTACAAAATCTCTTTGACATGACAAATCTAAAACAGGTTGCTTCAATCTGGACTTAACCCGATGGACCAGAAGTGGAAGAATGAATCCCGTAACCCTAAAAATAATGTGTTAGCTGCAAGGACGAGAGCTGATGATGGCTTCTTTACACAACGTAAAACTTTTGTTATTATTTCATAAAGCATTTGTTATTATTGCATGTTGTTTCGTCTCTTGAGCCCTGATGAATTATTGTTACGGGTGCTGGTTGTTCAATCGTTACGGCATAGACGTATCTCTTGAAACAAATTTCTATTCAGAACTGCGTCGTCATGGAACTGTCAAAGCTGTCAAATCCCTTACATTCTGGTTGAATGCAACACTCTGAAGCAATGGAAAAATTATAATGTTTCATAAGTATTAGATTTTCATCTACGGGTACGGGTACGGCACCTCGCGAGCAAGGTATAGATTGTAGAGAAACGTCAAAGTGCTCCGATGGGCTATCGTAAATGGGTAAATAACGACTTCGGCAATACCTTGTTCTATTATCGTCAGGTGGGTAAACAACATCCTTGAAAGCTCAATTTCGGCATGTGGATACATTGTGTTTCAGACTATCTATTGGCCAATTTTGAGTGCTCCAGGACTTTTTTATGCCCCTGACGATAATAGCACAAACGAAGTGACAGACGACTAACTGGCGAAGAAATCAATTAAAATAATGAGGTTCGCTGTAATAGAATTGTTTTGCCATGTGGTATAATCCAGTAGTAGCATAGAGGTAACTCTAAGACTAATTGGTCCCGAAGTAACGAGCTCAACTTGTTGGCTCAGCTCTGGTACTATACCTTCGGTCCCGAGCTTATCGATGCACCCCTCGAAACATAGGAAAAACCACGAACCCCTCATTTTATCTGTCAAACTTTCATAGTGAATCAAAACAAACATAGTGTAGTATTAGAATGGGGTACGTTAATCGATTTGCTTGGGACCAATAGGCTAGTCAAGTAGTGAGCCAATTTAAAATCGTTAGTTTCGAATTGATTGTTGGTAGCAGTGTTGCCATGTGGTACACTGAAAAATTGTAATAACAGATTCGTCTCCAAATTTTTCGAGCCGCTCCGTCCGCTACTTCGTTTGTGAAAATAGCATAGAAGTATTATTATCACAATAACAGCATAGAGGTAGTCCCGTAACGTGGGTAGATCACCTTTTCGTGATACGTTACGGGATGTAAGATCCACCACCGATTCCTAGTCCCAACTACTTCAAACTAGGGGAACAGGATTTTTCAGTAATCCAAGGAACACATCTTAGTCCTTGTTACTTTTTATGCCTTGTTGATAGTGACAAGACTCGCCCACTTTGCCCACCGAGGAAGATCTTGAAACAAGGAAAAAATGAGTTAGTTAGTCTTCATCTTGTTACCAATACACTGGTAACATTTCCTTGCAGTCAAATGCTACATCCAGGTGGACATAGTCAGCTCAATTAAATTAAAGAATTGTATTATATTAGTTATTAATAAATTAAATTAGTGGCACAATAGGTTAGGAGTTAAAATTATAGTAAAAAGAAAAGGAAGCATTCGCCACATTAGGTTTCTTGAAACGAAACACAAACGCATTCCAGGACATATACGCGCTGAAATCAGTATACTGTGCTCTCGTCCGCAGTCTTCTAGAGTATGCTGTTGTTGTGTGGGCACCCTTTCACGCTATTCAAGCTAACAGAATCGAAGCCATTCAGCGAAACTTCGTAAGATACGCTTTACGTGTTCTGCCCTGGAACGATTCGGTAAATTTGCCGCCTTACGAAGAACGGTGCAGGCTGATTGACCTGGACACGTTGGCAGCAAGGAGGAAACTACTTCAGCGACTCTTCGTGTTTGGATTGCTTAACGGTGACGTGGATTGCAACTCTCTTGTGAGCCAAATCTACATCAATGCTCCTCAAAGAGTTCTACGTAATTACACGCTTCTGTGGCAACCAACCCATCGGACCAACTATGGATTCAACGAACCGTGGACTTTGTGCTGTCGTGTGTTTAATGAAACGTTTGATGTATATGATTTTAACATTAGTTAATCTACTTACAGACATAGAATTCGACACCTAGCCTAGAAAATATCTGTACAACATTATGTTGAAGATTTAGTTAATTAAATAAATACGAGGGTCGCTTTTGATTATTATTTAAATTATTAGAGACGCAAAATTAAGATCCGAATCAATTTTGGAAATAATTCTAATATAATTCGTAAGTGCGTAATTCGTTAAAGAGTTCTGAGAAGAATTCTATGATGATTGAATGAGGATTCTAGGTCCAATTCTAATAAGAATTCAAAATTCGTTCTCAAATTTTGCTTAAGGGGGCTCTGATGAAAACTCCATGAAAATCCCGTCAACTCCAACTGCGGATAGTTCTAAAAGAATTCTGGGTGATTTCTCACGATACTTCCGAGATAATTCTAAAGAGTTCAAAATAAATTCCGAGAAAAATTCCAATGGAATCGAATTTTGAGGGTTCAATCTCAAAGGAATTCTGAGAAGAGTTTTAAAATTTGTGATGGATTTTTGTTTTGAGAATTCTGAGAAAATACTATGGGGATTCTAAGGAGAATACGAATTGAATTTCAGATTGAATGTAAGGGAGAAGTCCAAGGACGAACATCCTAACGAACGTTATTGGTGCAGTGGATCCCCGGTGAAGCAAATTGCCCGGTTGTTCGGCGAGCCCAGTGCTAGTGTGTGACGAGCGTTGAGCCATTGCCGCACCACACGTGGCGGATGAGTGGTAACGGACGTTGTGGAGGTGAGGATTTGGCCAGGTCCGTGTGGGTTCGCCCCCGCTGGTTGGATCCAATATCCGATACGTTACCGCCCCGTTAGCGAGCACGAGGGACGTCGGACCGAAGACACGCACCACGTGAAATCGAGTCAGCCCGTAACCTCAAAGCCGATCCGCTGTCGAAGAAGAACGAGAAGAAGAAGTTATCGGCGAGTCCCGTGCTGGTGGTGGACGAGCGTCGTACTATTGCCGTACCACACGCGTCGGGTGAGTGGTAGCCGAAGCCTTGGAGGTGAGGGTCTAGTGAGGTCTGGCGGGTCCGCCCCCGCTTGCTAGTGCCCAATATCCGATGTGCTACCACCGCGGAAGCGAGCACGAGGAACGTCGACAGGAGTACCAGCATCGGACCAGATCTCGGAAACCCAGCAAAACCACCAGCCCGTTAAGCTCTCTCTCTCTCTCAGCATGCATGCTTAAAAAACACCACGGCCGAAACGAACCCCCCCCCCCCCCCCCCCTTAACAATATGTATCTTTGGTTAAATAAAAAAATGTAAATCAGACAATTTATTGTGTTTGTGCCACTATCCCTCAATAAGAAGTCCCTGCATGTAGTCCGACTGTGTGGTTGTTGTCTCCTTCGATTTTTAAACGGGTTGTGAGTCCACCGAACAGGAAGCCGGGCTTGAGAAACAGGTAAGAGTACCCGGCTTGAGCTAGCCGATACTTACAATCTATGTGATTCCTAATCTTCTATTCGTTGTTCTCTAGTTTAAAGTGGTTAAGACTAGGGTTCTGATGCATGGTCATTATCGGTGTCATTTCTTAATTTTGTTGCTAAGGAATTCATTTTTTACTGACAAAGAGACGCGCCTTTGGAGGGTGTTTCAACACTCCGAAGGGTTAAAAAGCGGGACCTTTCAATTAGAGTCGGATCCTTGCGATAAATGCAAGAATGACAACTGTAAAAAAAAAATCGATTACTTCATCATTTCTCAATAGTGATGGAGTAATACCAACAATCAATACGAAACTAACGATTTTAAATTGGCTCACTACTTGACTAGCCTATTGGCCCCAAGCAAACCATTAACGTACCCCATTCTAGTCGAAATTCTAGTCCTTCACAATGTTTGTTCTGATTCGATATGAAAGTTTGACAGATAAAATGAGGGGTTCGTGGTTTTTCCTAAGTTTCGAGGGGTGAATCGATTAGCTTGGGACCGAAGATAGTACCAGAGCTTAACCAAAAAGTTGAGCTGGTTTATTCGGGACCTTCTAGTCTTAGAGTTACCTCTATGATAGCATTGTGCATTGCCACACACTATACACATTCATGCATTGGTATTGGCATCAAAAGTAGCTTGAACTGCGAATAAATAAGATCATTATGCAGCTTCTGTGGAGTATGATGAAACGCCCAGTCTTTGATCATCAGCGTAAATTAGATCTAAATCCTTTCGCTTTCCTTTCCTTCCGAAAAGGGTTTTTCTTTTTTTCCAGAAATTAGAAGAATTTCAGTTTGGGTGATGATGTTTACGAGTAGCATCAATCCAACCCCCATTGAACTACAACCATGATATCAGCTGTGAGCCTGCAACCGCAACAATAGGCTGCAGAAATATTTGGAATTGGGAGAAACATTTTGGAAATTTTGGATTTTTATAGAGAGATTAATAGAACTTAGCTATCTATTTGAAGATGGATTAACTGAACATTTAATTGGATTTGACGTAAGCATTCTATATTAAAAAGTAATGAAAAAGTCGCAAAAGAGCGATTCATCCCTGCTTCAGTAATCGGTCCCGTCTCTACAGATGTGGATTTAAGTGATATTTATAATGTATACTTGGTTGTCATTTCGTGGATTGTTGTTCGACAAATAAAATCACTATACCAAACCTAGGTGAAATTTATCATGTCTGTAAAATATTATCTTGAAGCAAACAACTTTTCTCTGATCCAGGTTCTCCGGTGGACAATAAGACCTCGCTAAAGTTGCTCCATAGAGACACATCAAGCTCTACATTATTTTGGTTGAGCCACATTAAATTCCTCTTTAGTTTTTTGAATTATATTTTGTGTATTTTTAAGAGGTCTTAAATTAATTTTAGAACATTAAGTTCAGCTCTAGGACCATTCATTGCTGTATAAGTTAAAGTTCCAACCAAATTTCACTTTGAACTATCTTGACGTAGCAAATGACGCTAGATATGTGCTAGATGAAAATAGCATAGCCGTGGTTATCAAAAGAGAAAGTCGATGAAGAGAAATCCTGGCTGCGCCACTGCTTTGAGCTAATTCTCCTAAATCGACTCCCCAATATATTTCCCACGTTCCTATCTTCGCACTCATCGTGCTAGATAAAAAAAAGAATTGATCCAATAATAATTGCCGTGGCTCATCGACTGTCTAGCTCTCCATGTTATTGCAGCTCATGACATCGAAAGCCGCGGAAATTGAAATTTAAATTCCAGCGGGAAAAGCGCTACCCAGCGATATCGACTGCCAGGGAGTCAGTCGCAAACAAGGCATATCAACACTTCCTGGAAGTTGGGCTTTTTGCTGGGTTTTCTCTCTCCTTTTTTTTGCCAACTCTTCAATCCTCTTTGCGAAAGGACGTGCTTTTATTGGAGATATGCATATTCATGCTGTAACATATGTAGGTGAACTCATCCGGACAAATTTGACAACGGTTCTGGGCGGAATTTTAGAAGCACATTTGATTTAGAGAGGAGCCAGCAAATCAAACATAACTTGCAAAATCAGTTATGATGAATACATGAAACGAATATTTGCTTTAGGACAATATTTGCTGAGCGTGTTTGCTATGATTGCTAGCTGGTCCGAAAAGGATATGTTCACTTGATGGAGGTAGGTACCGTGCGAGTTTGTGTGTGTCACTGTTTGCACAACAAGCAAAAGATCCTTTATCACTGGAAGGAAGTACTTTGGCTAGCAAAAAAAAATCCTGTTGATGTAGATAAATAGCGATTGTGGTGCAGAGCTATCATCTTCAGCTTTACGTTTCCCAGGGGCAGTACACTCTCCTCTTGGGAGAATGAATGATACGTGACACCGTGTCGACAAGAACTTTAGAAGGCATTCTCTCGTCGCAGACAGCCGGAAATGGGTTGGAAATACCAGCATTTTTCAAATTTTCCCTCATTCACACCCACCATCATCAATTCGCATCCAGTCGTGTGAGGGGGCGGTAAAGTCACTCATGACCACTTCGGTACGTCTCGGGGGTGGTTGTAAAGCTGATAATTGCCCTACTCCCCTGGGGGCACGCACGTTTGTATCGATAACGGTTTAATATGTAGCTAATTACAACTTTGTCTACTACAAGCGAGCGTCTGAATAGAGAGCGTTCAACCACAGCAACAACAACAACAACAACAACCAAGAGCAAATGATATTCACTGTGACTTTCGATGGCGGTTCAATTATGTAGTTTAATTCTCAGAATTCGATCCTTGACACGCGATTGCAGATCTGGCGCCGTGTGCCTTGCTTTTCACGAAATTTTGTAAATTATTACAATTGCAAATTGACATCCGGCGTTTTATGACTCTAGGATCCTGTCCACAATGTCACGTTACCATGCATCTTCTACGACCTTCATACCACCATCCAAACCACCGCCACCACTTCGGACTGGAGTGGCAAGGTATGCAACAATTTTTTTCCTCACAATCGGAAGGCACACACAACGATTAAATTCCGTCCGTTAATCCACTGGCAAAACAATCCGATTGGCATAGCTCACCGGCAGCCCATTCCGTCACGGGCTACTGTGAAGCTGTGAGGTACTCTTCACATCAACACCACCACCACCACCGCCACCATCAAGGAGATACGAAAGCAAGAGGAATTACACCGTCGGCCGGCGTACGCGAGGTACTGAATCCGAGTGACAAGTTGGGATGCCTTTTATAATATGGTGCGAGTATCTCTCACGGATTCGGCACTTTTGGGAGCCCTCCCCCGGCGTCACTCGGGACGATGCTGACGACGCGGGAAGATTTCTTTCTGAATCGGATGCTGTGCGGGCATAGGCGTCAGCAGGCCTGGGATAAGCTTTTGGTGTTGTCAGCCGAAAACAAAATTGAAGACTAGGTAGGTCGGTCATACGGGTAGTAAACCTGGGGCCACATTATGCGAAGCCAAGTCGAAACGACTGATTTCATACAAGCGTTCATACGAAAAACGCTCCGTTTCGATTTCCCCAATGAGGCCCATAGGAATATGGGGCGTGAGCTTTATTTACTAGAAAAGAAAACCCCCACTATTTATACAGCCATTCCATAGCAAAACAATATAGTGGTTCTCACAATTTCGTAACAATTGGTAGTTTTGTTCCTGATCGAAAAATATCAGAACCGTATTTTTTTTTTCATTAGGGTGACCATTTCCATATTAGGTTGGATAAAAAATCGATTTTTTTTTTACTATTTTTTTTCCAAAAATAACGTTTTTTATTAAATCATAACTTTTGGACAACTGGGCCGATTTGAATGATCAAAATATCAAATGAAAGGTTTTAAAAAATAATTTTCAGAAAAAAATACAAAAAGTTTTAAAAATTGGAGTTTTGTATAGAATAACTTTGATTGTATTTGTTTTTTTTTATGATTTTCATAGTTTGTAGACAATGGGCGAACACGTTTTCATATATATACATATACCTATATTTTTTTTTAATTTAGGCTTTTTTACACAACATAAAGCCCGATTCAAAGTAAATTTGGACGCATTCAAGTGATCATTCAACCACTTCATTCGAGTAGTTAAAATTACGTTTACTACCACTCGAACTTTGAAATAAATCATTATTTTGATATTTTTTCTTCTAAAACCATGAGAAAAGTAGCCAACATTTGTGCGTTTCATAAAAAAATAGAAGTTAGTTGGTCCAGTTTTGTGAAATCGCTGGTAGAAAGTCACGCCAAAACTGCTTGACAAAGTGTGAAGAGCTTTGAGTGGGTTGGTTTATTTCCTTTAAATTCCGTTATAATTGCTTATCTTTTGACAGATACGCGTATTTCGTCTACTACTTGTAGACTTCATCAGTGCCAAGTACTCAACACCACTGGTGGTGTGGTGTTGAGTACTTGGCACTGATGAAGTCTACAAGTAGTAGACGAAATACGCGTATCTGTCAAAAGATAAGCAATTATAACGGAATTTAAAGGAAATAAACCAACCCACTCAAAGCTCTTCATAAAGGGATTCCGTTAAGAGGTTCGACAAATTTAAAGGATTTTTGACAAAGTGGTCAATTAGACAACATACACAATTGATCAAAACGTCAAACAAAAGGGTATTTATTCAGCTTTCAAACGATGTATCACGAGTTATTACATTTTACCGTTTCGAACGAACTGTCGCACTTTACTTGTGATCGATGCCATCATGATCTGCACAGTCGCTGGTGACACTGTACCGGCGAACTTATTCCACTTTAAACGCATTTGTTGTGCATTTGTCACTTCTTTACCGCATCCTCGAAGTTTTCGCTTGACAATTGCCCAATATTTTTCGATCGGTCTGAACTCAGGGCAATTCGGAGGATTAATCTCTTCGGCGACGAAATTAACATTGTTTGCAGCATACCATTTAACGTACCTCAACACCTTTCTCCTCAGCTCTTTGTCCCTAGTGCCACTTTTATGATAGATGCGCTGTGCTCTATCCCCACTCAGAGTATCCTTGTAACGTTTGATTACAAGGCTCACCGTTGACTTTGGTAATTTTAACACTTTTGCTATTTTTGAGGGTTTTCTAGATGTTTGTGCACAATTAATTTTCTTTTCTCAAGTTCCATGATCCGTAATTTCGGGATGCGTCGATCAATCGAGAAAATTTTTTCACCAATTTCTTCGTCAATAAAACATCGACAAATGCCTGTCAAACGTTTTTTGTTCCAACCACCAGGGGTGCGGTGGTGTATTAAACCGTGCGTCCAGATTTACTTTGAATTTGCGTCCAGATTCACTTTGAAATAGCTTTATCCAAAAATCAGCAATGTATTTTTCTTCGGTTTTGAGTTACGATTTTTTTTGAAATTATCATGTTTAGAAATTTAGCTCATTACTCCAGTACGACTAGACTACCTTGCGTCTCCATTGGTACATAGCTGACATAGTCACATGCTCCATATCAATTTTCTGCTTCTGCTAGTATAGGCTTGTTTATTCAAAGTGAATACTTCAACAAGTAAATAGCTACCTAGACAGAGCACATGCTAAAATAATACGGAAAACTTGGTAGGTAAGGTGTTCGCTCGTAGGTACAATGCATGGTGGTATCTTTAAGGATGAACTTAGAAGTGAAATAATCAGTAAGGGAACAAAATCTCTGCTAATCCAAAGATATGCTGTACAGCCAGTGTTTTATAAACGATGAATTTTAAGTGTTCGTGTTGTTGTTTATGGATTTCAAATGCGTTAAAGAGAAATCTTACCCAAGCCCTTCAAGTTCATGCGGTGAAGAAAAAGTGGAATTAGATGGCAGTTCCTTCATATGCAGAAATTGCTACCTCAAACTGTATAAACCTGCACCCGAAGAGCCCACCGCTGGACCATCCGGAGTTCCTGCTGTCAAAAGCCAAGGTGAATATTGTATTTAAAAAATGTATTTACATTGGTAGTCATGAGTCAAACGAGCATGACGTCACATTATAGCATTCTGAAAACTTTGTAACGTCTGGCTCGAATGGATCTAGATTTTAGTAGGCTTTTTTTTAGTATTCTTCTTATTCGCATTTCAAGCTTATTGCTTAGCGCATATTAGCTTATTGCGTGCTCTCAACTTAGTGTTCTAAAGGCACTTCCACAGTTATTAATTGAGAGCTTTCGATGCCAATTACCAATGCATGAATTTGTATATTGTGTGGCAAGCACAATGATACCATGATACTCTATGCCCAGGTAAGTCGAGAAAATTTCCAACCCGAAAGATTCCCTCTACCGGACCGGGAATTGAACCCGCCGCCTCCGGCTTGATAATACCATAGAGGTAACTCTAAGACTAGAAGGTAACGAAACAACTTTTTGGCTCAGCTCTGGTACTTTCTTCGGTCCCAAGCTAATCGATTCACCCCTCGAAACATTGGAAAAACCAATAACCCCTCATTTTATCTGTCAAACTTTCATAGCGAATCAAAACAAACATTGCGTGGTACTAGAATTTCGACTAGAATGGAGTAGGTTAATCGTTTGCTTGGGACCAATAGGCTAGTCAAGTAGTGAGCCAATTTAAAATCGTTGGTTTCGTATTGATTGTTCTAACTTCTATCAAATTAAAAGCTAGTCAAAACTAAATTCTTCTGAGATATGTTCTGGCACAGGTTCTGGCATATTTGACATAACTTATCGCAACCGAATCAATTATGCATGATTTTTAAACCTCATGTCTTGCCCTAATTTGTGAGGTTCTGTGGATATCTAAGACCTCTGTTTGTCCCGAATATCAAGCATTTTACAATGAATGAATTTATTCTCTCCAATCTCTATGTGGCCAATCCGCATAAATTTAATTTTTCTTCCATTACTACTGCGAACTTTCATCTGTTTTATTATTATTTAGTTATGCTTTTCGCGTTGTCATGAGGACATGGCCTTCTGAGAATAGTTTTGGTTCAGTGCTTCAAAGTGTCATTGACATTGACTGTCAGTGACGGTTGTCAAATTCGGTTGTCAAATCTGACGCCAAATGCTAATTTTTCTCTGAATTGGAAATATCTTCTCCGAAATTAGTGTAGTGTTTACAGTATGTCAAATATGTTTTTTTAACTTCATTTTCAGAGTCAGTAGAAGCACCCTGTTTACAATTGATCAGAAGTACTGACAGTGTGCCTGCTACAAACGATGATGAAACCATACAGCAACTCAAGGAAAAGTTTCTAGAAACTCATGATAATAATGAGAAGTATTGCATTCTCATGACTTTACCTAGAAGCTGGTCAGCTGATGTTTCTCAATATATGGCGGATTGGACCAAAACACTACAGGGGATAATGACGACGCCAGGAAGAAAGCTGATCAGGGCGTCTTTAGCAGAAGAAACTTTATCACTCGTGCGTGATTTCTATACCAGTGACGAAATAAGCCGAGCCTCCAGGAAAACGCGACTATGTTACATATTACAAAAAATATTGATGGTATGGTTTATATACAACAAATATTGGTATTGTGTAAGGTGCTATGACGAAACCAATTGGGAGAGTTACGGTGAAACCTTCCAGTCGCTTCTACAACAACGCAACCCTGACAGCATCGAGAATCTCACTGAAGCAATAAGCGCAGCTGCGTCAGAAACCATCCCGAAAACCAGCAGCATTCCGGGGCGTTAAGCCCTCAGATGGCAGTAAAGGCCCGGCGAAAAGCCCTTCGACCAGTCAAACGGCTTCCCATAGATGATCCGGATAAGGAAAACTCGCTCTGTACCTATCGAGAACGGCACAACCAGTGTCGCCAATTGGTCCGAGATGCCAAACGATCCAGTTGGACGGACTTCCTCGAAAGCATAAATGCCTCACAGTCTTCGGCGGAGCTCTGGGGTAAGGTCATCCGTAAGCTGTTTTCAAGTTTCTCCGGACACGAACAACCTGAGGATCAACCACGATTTCACCTGGCAGGAGCTTCAATTCGCGCTTAGTAGAAGCAACGGGAACTCAGCCGCCCAGACAAGATCGGCTACCCGCTGCTCAAGAAAGTAAAAATGCTGGAACTCTTCCACCAGCTTTGGCAGAAAGACTCGTATCCAGAGCATTGGAGGGAGAGCTTGGTGGTCCCCATTCCCAAAGCAAACGCGCCGACGCGGGACGTGGTGAAGTTCCGACCCATTGCACTCACCTGCTGCATGACAAAGGTGTTCGAGCGGATGGTCAACCGACGCCTGAAGCAGTTTCTCGAGTCTGGTGGCCTTCTAGACCATCGCCATCACGCATTCCGGCGACCATCGTACACAGCCGGCTGATATATGGACTCGAGCTGACCTGCATCGCCACCGACAAGGCAATACAAATACTCGCTCCGGTGATATCGATGCCAGCTGTGTCGAAGCCCAAGTAGCACAATTCTGTCCCAAAAAGTTGCTGCAACATTTTTATAACTGAAATAAGTCATAAAGAAGTTTTCAAGACCAGTTTATAATAAGGGTGCTTGTTGCGTACACCATACGGGCAACGCCGCACCTACTCCGGAGACTCATTGATTAGCAGTCCTGTCCCCCGATGGATTTGCGTTGTTGTAGTTAAGTTGGTTGCGGTGCGATGATGGGACAGATAACTGTCATTGACGTCGTCGGATGACGGGTGCAATTAAACAATTCAGTGCCAACATTTCAAAGGGGCGTAATTGCATTTGTAAACAATGGCTTTAGCCGTTGATTTCTCGCAAATAAAAGCTCACTCATGAAAATTGATTGCACCAACAGGTAGAGGAATGTTTCCTCTTCCAGCTAGCATTGTTAATTTGGAGGAGTGAGCTTTCATTTGCGAGAAATCGACGGCTAAAGCCTTTGTTTACAAAAGCAATTACGCCCCTTTGAAATGTTGGCACTGAATTGAAGACCAACCGCACGTGAAAGTTTTCCTGCATTATTAATACTAAATATAATAACTAAGTGAATAACTAAACTTTATATAATTTAAAGCTTATTCTAAGTTTATACGGTAAGAGCGCTTCATAAATTTAATATGAAAAACATGAACTTAAAACTAAAAGATTTACAGGATAACTTATAGGATACCGATCAATTTTGCAAAGCTGCAAACTATCTAATTATTGGTTATGTCTACATTATCTCGAGGTAAATACTTTTGAACTACATCTAGATTAAAAGCTTAAAACTATTTACTATACCTTAACAATAGAACACAAATAAGTAAACCAGAAGTCGCACAGAGATCGCAGAACCAGGTGTACGTAGCCTTTATCTAATAATCGATCGTACGGAAATTATATGGAATTTACAAACGTGAGTACGACGAAGTTTATACAATCCCTTATTGATACCTAATTGAAATTGTAATATTTAGGAAAATTTTAATCGCTGTACATAATAAACAGGATTACTATTTCGGAAAAGCGTTTCCATCGTTGCATATGCAACAATTTAAAATTTTCGTTTTTCGGATCGATCAGAGATGCCACGGAGTGACCGAACCCGTGATCCATTGCCAGATGACAGCTTGCAGCAGACATGCCCACTTTGTAGACTGCCAGACAACAATGACATGGTTAGCTGTGACGACTGTGAACGGTGGTTTCATTTTGACTGCGTCGGAGTTAACGCAGATGTGGCCAACCACGATTGGAGCTGTCAGGAATGCATCGTTGCCAGAGTTCCTGCTCCACGACCGCCGCATCCACGAACTCCTACAGGTGAGCCTTTACTGCACCCGCAGTCACCAGTTCCACTTCTGCCCACACCGCAAACACCAATCTCGCCGGTACCCTCACCACGACTGCAAACTCCGCGAACACCGATCGTGCCACCGCGTAGTCCGTTGCCAAATCCGCAACCACCTACACCACGTCCTCGGACACCACGATTTCCAAATCTGCAGCCACCAACCCCACGTCCGCGTACTCCACGAACACCGATTGTGCCACCGGATGTGCCGCTAGTTCCCAGACAAGCCTTTGTTGATCCCGATCTAGTTAACAAACTTCCTACTGAGCTCCGGATCCAGCTGTTGGAAGAAGAGGAAGCCATCGAGCGCAAGTTTATGTTACGTAGGTTTCAGCTTTTGCTTGACTCATCAGCGAGTTTCAAACCTGTGGTTCAAGGCAACTGTAACAGAAGTGATCCAGCACGTAACGATGTAAGAGATGATCCTGTTTTTCATTCGTCGCCTATGAACGATCATCGTCGCAACATTCCACCATTTGCTCCACCTATGGTCCACCAAAATCGTAACGAGTCAACATTCATTCCGCGTCTGAGAGAGCAACAACTGTACGTCCCGGTTGACGTTCCACCTTTGGTCAACAATCGACCCAATTTTTCGGCCATTGATCCACCTCGAGTCAATCAACAGCGGCATATACCGGCAGTTAATCCAGCCTACCAACGACCCAATGCTTCGACGTTTGCTCCTCCTCAGACCGACCAGCGTCCGCATATTCCATTGTTTTCCCAGCCGAATCACCATCAGCACCAGAACGCTTCCGCGTTTGCCCCATATGTTGGTCTTCCGCGTCCTACTGCTCAAGTGAACCACCCATATGACTATCATGACTTTCCTTCCGCCATGGGAGCAACGGCGCTGCTGAATGGAAGCCAAATCGCCGCTCGTCATGCGGTCTCGAAGGAGTTACCAGTATTCACCGGTGAACCAGAAGAGTGGCCGCTATTCTTTGCGTCCTTTGAGAACACCACACACCTCTGCGGATTTTCACCCGAAGAAAACATGGTTCGTCTGCAGAAGTGCCTCAAAGGAAAAGCGCTGGAAGCGGTGAGATGTCAGCTATTGCACCCTAGCAACCTGGAACAAGTAATCTCCACGCTAAAGATGCTTTTTGGGCGTCCAGAAATCATAGTACATTCACTGCTGCAGAAAATTAATATTCTGCCTGCTCCCAAAGCGGATCGTCTTGGTACGCTTGTTGATTTCGCTTTGGCCGTGCGTAATATGGTGGCTACCGTTAAAGCCTGTCAATTAGAGGAGCACCTATGCAACCTCACTCTTCTGCACAGCTTAACTGAACGGCTTCCTCCGATGATTCGATTGAATTGGGCGACTCATCGACAGTCTCTTCATGCCGTGACGATATCAGAGTTCAGTGACTGGCTATACAACCTAGCGGAAGCAGCTAGTACCGTGACAATGCCACAGTTTTCAAGTTCATTCGACAGCAAATCTCATCGCGGGCGGAAGGATGATGGATTCTTGAACGCTCACACCGAAATAGATGCGAAGGTTAAGCAACCCGAAGTTAGCGGTGGTTGCCTCGTCTGCCATGGAGATTGCGTTGCAGTTGAGAAGTGCGAGAAATTTCTGTCGTTCGGTCTTTCCGTTCGATGGGACACACTCCGGGAGTACAAGCTATGCCGTAGTTGCCTGGGCAACCATCGTGGTCCCTGTAAGATTGGAAAACTATGTGGGAAGAATGGCTGCCAGTACAAACATCATCGGCTTCTGCACAACGATGCGAAGGATAAACAAGAGACGTTGTCATCCAGTTCGGACAACCGTGGTCCTCAGCTAGGAACCAAAAGTTCGCCAGAAACCGAATCATGCAACACGCATCGTGGAGGAAATAAAGCTGTATTATTCCAGTACATTCCAGTTATTTTGTACCACAATGGAATTGAGCTGCGTACACATGCATTCCTGGACAGTGGATCTTCCCTGACATTGATGGAGGAGAGTTTGGCGAAAGAATTGAACCTGCGAGGTGAGAAGTATCCACTTTGTCTGCGCTGGACTGCTGATACATGCCGATATGAAAAAGATGCCACAATTGTCTCTTTGAGCATCTCCGGCACGCACAGCAGTAGTAGCCAGCACAGCCTGTCGGAGGTCTACACTGTTAAAGATCTGAAGCTTCCGTCACAATCTCTTCCTGCACGTAAGCTGTCAGGAAAGTACGCTCAACTTAAGGGTCTGCCGATAGAACCATACAACAACGTTCGTCCAAAGCTATTAATCGGGATGAGCAATGTTAGGGTACTGCATCCCCTAGAAGGCCGTGAAGGAAAGCTAGATGAGCCTGTAGCAGTTAAGACACGTCTAGGTTGGACGGTCTATGGCACTTGTCCGTCGGCAGGTGGTATGGCATCAGATGAAACTCCACACAACTTCCATATCTGCTTCCATTCTCACGGTTCGGACGAAAGTCTGCACGAAGCTGTCAAGAACTATTTCGCACTTGACAGTTTAGGCATCAGTGTGCAACGAAATCAGCTACTCTCCAAGGAAGATGAACGCGCTTTGGCAAAACTGCAAGAAACTACATCCTTCAAGGACGGGCAATACGAAGTAGGCCTACTCTGGAAATTTGACGACGTGCGTTTGCCCAACAACCGTACCATGGCATTGAGACGTCACCGTTGCTTGACAAAGAGGATGGAACGTGAGCCTGATTTATCAGAGACATTGCGGGAAAAAATGGCGGACTACGAGCGCAAAGGGTACATTCGCAAACTCACACCCGAAGAGAGCCGAAAGACCGGAAATCGAACATGGTACCTGCCGATATTCCCGGTGTTCAACCCCAACAAACCAGGGAAAGTTCGGATAGTGTTCGATGCAGCCGCTTGTTTTGGAGGTGTCTCCCTGAATTCTATGTTGATGAAAGGCCCAGATCAATTGAATGATCTTCCACCTGTGCTGTATAAGTTTCGAGAAAGGTTGATAGGCCTGGGAGGCGACTTAGCGGAGATGTTTCATCAGATGCGGATGAAAGCTGAAGATGAAGATAGTCAGCGGATCGTGTGGTGCGCTAACGCAGACACAACAGAACCATGTGACTACGTGATGCAGGTGGTGACATTCGGTGCTACATGTTCACCCAGCACGGCGGGCTACAAATGGTGAATTGACAACCTGGGAAGAGCGTTTTTCCTATCTCTGGTCCTCACAAGTTCCTACCTCACACCTCCCCGTGGTGTAGCCTGGGCAATGTTGTCCTTCTGACAATAGCAAAGTGAGGGGGTGCGACGCGAACACTGGCGCGGTAACCATAACACGGCGATCGAGGAAATGCTTCGTCAACCCGCAGGAGTGCCAACCGGCACATTAGGATCGACGCCAGTAAGATTCTTATTACGGCATACTGGATACGGCATGGAACTATGGACACGACACGGCACAATGGATTGGATACCACGCTACAGGGCTGACAGTCGTGCTATTCTGCTCCCTAAGTAAAGAAGGGTGACACCTTCTTGAAATGGCGAGTGGGCTAATAGTGCGATTGGTGAGTAGTAGACTCAGATGTAACATTCCTGACTTACGCCGATCTGGCTCTGAACACGGCCCCCATGAAGGACCGTGTCAACCCTAGCATGGCCTCCCTGCTTGCATATATAACCATGGGATCACGATAGGCGACTACATACAACGAGTGGAGATAGCGGCCCGGAGGGGGGGACCCAACAGAATGGAGAAAAACGTAGAAAAAAAACAAAAAAGAAGAAAATGAGAAAACCCAAAAAAAATATGAAGGACGACGGCAAGACGCCAGAAATTGAAAACGGAGGAGCGAACGTGTTCGCAAGGAGCGGGATATTGCAGAGATCACCAGTGTTGAACCTGGAGGCAACAGCGAGTTCCAACAGCAGCAGTAAGCCCCAAGGTGAGCAGCAAGGACACGAAGGAGAGCTAGGTCTTATGCTAAGCCAGGTGTTCACACCGAAATCCAGCAGTAGCACACCCCAAGAAGGATTGCAGCTTGGGAAGACCAAATTGATGGAGGTCAGGAGGAGGATCAATGAACTCCATGACTTCATCAAGGAGCAACGTCCACAAGGCAATTAAGGAAATGGTGACGGGCATCAAATCCGCCATTATTGCTGCCGAACGTGAACAGGATGCGCTGAGGACGAGGTCCGTAACTGCCGAAAGGGCACTGATCGAGGCCAAGGAGAAAGCAGAGTGCTGATTGAACCAGCGACCGAAACGGATGTGTTTTGTTTCTTCTGTGCTTTTTTTTTGCTGCTGAAAACCTTTTCGCATGCGTTTTGTTCTCGAGTGACTGGAGGTGAACTGGTGATCGCATTTAAAAGTTTTGAATACAGTGCGTGATTTTTTTTTTTTTTTTTTTTTTTTTGATCTCTTGTTGCTTATGCAATGGTGCTTGGTGTGGTCTTGCGTTTTTCTTTGTTGCCCCGTACAACCTCTATCACGCTGATATATTTTTCTGTTGCTGCGATGAGCAACTTCTTTGTGTGGTGTTAAAGAAGACAGTCCGAAAATACATGACCTTGATTATGCGTGGAGTGCGTTCTTTTGTACGTACGAGCTAGAAGAGCGTTATCAGTGATTGCGGTGGTTCAAGGAAAATTAAATAAAGCATTTCTGAAAACATGACGCTGCAAAGTCTCTAGGCCAATCGGGTGAGATCTTTCCATTTTATCTATTTATATTTTATTTTTTGTCACTGATTTATCAAATGCTCTATATTGACGAATAGAGTTGCCAAATCATTCACCCTCCCACTAACACAACTCTTTCCTTCCTGTGACACCTATGAAGGTAGTATGGGTTCCCTGCACCTTCTTAAGTAGATGTTGGATTAACTTTCCCTCCCTTCCCCTGCGATTGTAAGGATGTGGCCAGGTGTATAATGCGATGCTTCTATTGTAGATTTTATTTTCGTGTGGGGAAAATCACTAATCCCAAGTGATTATTTCTGCGTCAACACTCGATATTTTCTGCAAAACGTATTAGTTGACCATTATATAGCCACCCACGATTTGTACAATCGCATATGCTATGCTATGCTATGCTATACATGTTCACCCAGCACGGCACTCTTCGTCCTGAATGAGAATGCGACCCGGTTCACAAACGAGTATCCTGCCGCCGTCAACGCTATCCACCATAGACACTACGTTGACGACATGTTAACAAGCGTAGAAACGGAGGAAGAAGCTATCAAATTGGCGAACGAGGTTCGATACGTTCACAAGCAGGGTGGATTTCACATGAGGAATTGGGTTTCGAATTCGCCGGCTGTGTTGGAAGCGCTAGGAGAGAACCTGAAGTCAGAGAAGTCTATGGAGATGAACGCTGAGATCGGCATGGAGAAGGTCCTTGGAATGTGGTGGAGTACTACGTCCGATGTCTTTCGTTACAAACTCTGTACGAGTCGCAACAAGGAGCTTCTCACTGGACGAAAGCACCCTACCAAACGGGACGTGCTCCGTACTTTGATATGGCTATCTATGATCCTCTGGGGCTCATCGCACATTACTTGATGTATTTGAAGGTACTGCTACAGGAGATATGGAGAGCGAGAACTGGATGGGATGAGGAGATTGAGGAGAATCAGCTGGAGAAGTGGTTAACCTGGCTGCGTATATTGCCGGAATTGGAATCAGTGACGATCAATCGCTGCTATTATCGCTACGAAGTGGGAATTGATCAAACCACTATCGAACTGCATACATTCGTGGATGCTAGCGAAAGTGGCTACGCTGCCGTGTCCTACTTTCGTTTCGAGGTGAACGGCCACGTGGAGTGCGCTCTAATTGGAAGCAAGACAAGAGTTGCGCCCATCAAGTTCGTCTCTATCCCTCGGTTAGAACTCCAAGCGGCCGTCATTGGTACGCGTTTGGCTCACAACATCGCAGAAGGGCACTCCATTAAAATCCATCGTCGTTACTTCTGGACGGATGCACGGGACGTTATGTGTTGGCTACAGTCCGACCACCGGCGTTATTCCCAATTCGTGGCCTTCCGTGTTGGTGAAATACTGGAAGCGACAAACATCACGGAGTGGAGCTGGTTGGGCACGAAGTACAACGTAGCCGACGACGGCACGAAATGGAAGTTCAAACCAGACCTCAAGCCAACAAGCCGTTGGTTCACCGGACCGTCGTTCCTGTGGAGGCCAAAGAACGAATGGCCATAGTCGTCGCTGATCGGTGAAGAAACCTGCACAGAGATCCGACCGAGTATGATGCACCATTCGGAAGGAAGGGTTCGTACAATTTTGCTGCCGGAAAATTTCTCTTCGTGGCAACGTTTGCAGCGCGTAACGGCCTATGTTCAACGTTTCTTCGTCAATCTCAGAAAGAAGAAAAATAGAAAACCATCGATCGCCGGTCCGCTTACACAGGAAGAACTTTCTACGGCGGAGACGTTCCAAATAAAGCGAGCACAGAAAGACGCCTACGGTGAAGAACTAGCGGTATTAGCAGCGAGCAGACGGCTCCATAAGAAGAATCGCTTGTACAAACTGAACCCGTTCATCGACGATCTTGGTGTGATGCGGATTCACAGCCGTTTGGGAGAGTGCGACTTCGTAGATGACAGTGACAAGTACCCTATTGTGCTTCCTCGAGCTCATCCAGCAACGCATCTTATCGTCGCTAACGTACATCAACATTATCATCATCAGTACCACGAAGCATGCGTTAACCTAGTGCGCAAAGATTTCTACATACCAAGAGTGCGTACAGTCTGCGATCAGGTGCGCCGGAACTGCCAGTTGTGCAAGATTCGCGGTGCAATACCTGCACCACCTGCAATGGGACCTCTTCCAAAATCACGAGTGGCAGTCTTTGTACGCCCGTTCTCGTATGTGGGTGTAGATTTCTTCGGACCGTTCCTTGTCCTCGTCGGTCGGCATCACGAGAAGCGCTGGGGTGTGATTGTTACATGTTTAACAACGCGGGCGATACATCTGGAACTGGCCGCTTCGTTGGACACTAGTTCTTGTATCATGGCTCTGAGGAACTGCTTCGCACGTCGTGGTACTCCTATAGAAATCAGGAGCGACCGGGGAACAAATTTCGTCGGTGCGGATAAAGAATTGAAAGTTGCGGTGGCGGAGTTGGACCGAGACAAGTTATTGACTGAATTCACCACACCAACAACATCATGGCGATTCAACCCTCCTGCGTCGCCGCATATGGGTGGCTGCTGGGAGCGTCTCATCCAGTCGGTGAAAAAGGTCTTGGCCAGCGTTAAACCACAGCGAGTGCCTACAGAAGAGGTACTAAGAAGTTACTTGATTCAAGTAGAGAATGTCGTCAATAGTAGACCACTGACGCACGTACCCGTGGACGATTACTCCTCGCCGGCGCTTACCCCAAACCATTTCTTGATGGGGTCACCGGACGGATCGAAGCCGCTTGTTCCGTACAATGATTGTCCGTTAACACTTCAAAGATCGTGGAAAGCATCGGAAGCTTTGGCGAACCGATTCTGGCAACGGTGGGTGATAGAATATTTACCCACAATCACTCGTCGTACCAAGTGGTTCTACCCGGTTAAGCCAATCGCGATAGGCGATATAGTCGTAGTAGCTGATCCCAGTCTGCCAAGGAACAGTTGGCCCAAAGGACGTGTGGTGTCGGTGAAGGCCTCCAAAGATGGACAAGTTCGCTCGGCGGTTGTCCAAACTCCATCTGGACTGTACGACAGGCCTGCAGTGAAAATAGCTGTGCTGGATGTAGGTGCAGACGGAAGTAAGGCAGACCAGGGTCCAATTACTGCGGGGGACTGTTGCGTACACCATACGGGCAACGCCGCACCTACTCCGGAGACTCATTGATTAGCAGTCCTGTCCCCCGATGGATTTGCGTTGTTGTAGTTAAGTTGGTTGCGGTGCGATGATGGGACAGATAACTGTCATTGACGTCGTCGGATGACGGGTGCAATTAAACAATTGAAGACCAACCGCACGTGAAAGTTTTCCTGCATTATTAATACTAAATATAATAACTAAGTGAATAACTAAACTTTATATAATTTAAAGCTTATTCTAAGTTTATACGGTAAGAGCGCTTCATAAATTTAATATGAAAAACATGAACTTAAAACTAAAAGATTTACAGGATAACTTATAGGATACCGATCAATTTTGCAAAGCTGCAAACTATCTAATTATTGGTTATGTCTACATTATCTCGAGGTAAATACTTTTGAACTACATCTAGATTAAAAGCTTAAAACTATTTACTATACCTTAACAATAGAACACAAATAAGTAAACCAGAAGTCGCACAGAGATCGCAGAACCAGGTGTACGTAGCCTTTATCTAATAATCGATCGTACGGAAATTATATGGAATTTACAAACGTGAGTACGACGAAGTTTATACAATCCCTTATTGATACCTAATTGAAATTGTAATATTTAGGAAAATTTTAATCGCTGTACATAATAAACAGGATTACTATTTCGGAAAAGCGTTTCCATCGTTGCATATGCAACAGTGCTACTAGGGAGCCGGAACTCTCCCTTTCCGGTACCGCATCTACGCAGCCATTGCCAACAAAGCCGCTGAATTTTCAGCAAATACCGCCGGAAACGACAGAATCTGCCTCCCCAGTGAGCAGGACAGAGTTCTCCGTACAATCGCCAACGCAGAGCTCCCCCCAGTTGTAAGTTGCGGTTTACCTGGCAGCCTATAGCTGGCCCGATTAACCCCGGCGGGGTGGCTACGAGCAGAGTACTTCCCCTAAAGACGTTCGGATTTTGGGCGTTAATACCAACAATCAATACGAAACTAACGATTTTAGCTCACTACTTGACTAGCCTATTGGTCCCAAGCAAACGATTAACGTACCCCATTCTAGACGAAATTCTAGTACTACGCAATGTTTGTTTTGATTCGCTATGAAAGTTTGACAGATGAAATGAGGGATTATTGGTTTTTCATATGTTTCGAGGGGTGAATCGATTAGCTTGAGACCGAAGAGAGTACCAGAGCTGAGACAAAAAGTTGAGCACGTTATTTCGGGACCTTCTAGTCTTAGAGTTACCTCTATGGTTTTATCCAGGAGCTCTGTGACAGGAAGGAAATCGTTCTGGAGTACTGTTCAACAGACCTTATGATCGCAGATCTTCTTACGAAGCCCCTGGGACCTGTGAATCACCAGAAGTTCTGTAGTATGATCGGATTTCAGATGAAGACGTGAAAAGGCTGCTCATCGAGGAGGAGTGTCGGGATACAATGTTCACCTGTTCACTTTACGGATCTTGGTCCTTCATGTGCATTTGCCGTACCTGTCGAGATTCACCTCATGGAGTGCAAGAGTAACAAGAAGTAAACATTCTGTGTCAGTCCAAACTAAGTTCTTGTCAGAATAAGTTCGTGTACTATAACCGTTGATAATTAAAGCATAAAGTTAAAAGTATTCTCCCGTGTATAGTTTTCTTTCTGTGCCGAATTCTCGACGCTGTATTCCGTTGTGTTTCCCCAGTCCGCCCGTCATTCCATCTTCTTCTTCTTGTTCGCATTTCAAGCTTATTGCTTAGCGCATATTAGCTTATTGCGTGCTCTCAACTTAGTGTTCTAAATGCACTTCCCCAGTTATTAATTGAGAGCTTTCGATGCCAATATCAATGCATGAATTTGTATATTGTGTGGCAAGCACAATGATACTCTATGCCCAGGGAAGTCGAGAAAATTTCCAACCCGAAAGATTCCCTCGACCGGACTGGAAATCGAACCCGCCGCCTCCGGCTTGGTAATACCGTGCCTTTACTGACTAGGCTATGAGGCCCCGTCATTCCGATATAGTGGTAGGTAAATCCAAAACTTTTCCACAGGGACAGGCACGGTGAAGTGGCCTGGGCTTGGAGATACAGATTCACTAGTAGCACGCATTAGATTTTGTCCTTTCTTGGAAATAACGCAGTTTTTTAGTGTGTATTTTATTTTCTGAAGAAAACTTTGTCTTAGACATCATTCGGATTAGATAAGCAGGTTTCGTGCTATGATTAATTGAAACATTAGGTGTGAATCAAAATGACCGATTTCCAGCACAAACTTGGTTCAATTATGCGAAGTTTCATGGAATTCGGAGAGGGCAAAATCGAATCGATTCATCAGTTTGCGTAGATTTGTAGGCTAAAACCAAAGATATTTAATTAACAAGATATCCCACTAATCAAGTCCTCGAACAAGGCAATGGATACACCATCCTTATGTGATCGCAGTGCCATCTGATGAGTGCACATTGAAACTGTTGGGAGCCCCCGCCAACTTCACCACCAGGGCTCAATAGATGACTGGTGTCAGCATGACATATGCCAGCGTGGACGTTGATAGTCAGCCGTGGGAAGAGGATGCTCGATGTCATCATTATTATTTATTTATTTATTTAATTTATTTATTTAATTTGTTTTTCTTCATCTGACTTAACGTGTCTAAATGAAGCCTGATGGGGAAAAGCCTTGAAAAGGCGTAAAACCCCATATCTTTTCGAAATACATGAATCACAATAATACAATACAATTACAATGAACATTAATCAAGTCTATAGCATAAAAAAAAAAGATATCCTCCTATGGCATAGAGTTGTCCGTGAATCAGGTAGAAGTCCTCGTCATGCAGTTGAACCGGAAACAAAAAATAAACAGGTAGCACAATCCTTCACGTGTACATTAAATGGACAGCTACTCACCTTCTCAGGAGTCTGCTCGTCTGCCGAATCTGAGTGATGACGATGAGTGATGACACCGCTTCGTGTTTTTAATTTGCGCTGTACCCTCCGCTCAGTGTTGTGGGTTCGTACATAGATGATGGTGTGCGTGTTTTCTTCCAACGCTGCAGTTCAACGTTGTATCGTCACAGACCTATTGGCGTTGTTATCTGTCTCTATAAATTCCAAAGAGTTAAGGGGGTCTGCTAAAACGCTCCCATAGTTGCTGTACGTTATGTAACGTGCCAGTGCGGTGTTACTCCCAGCACTGATGAGACCCCCCGTCCCCAAGCCTCAGGGTCGGCACACGCTCGTGATAATTCCGCGAACCAAGAAAACACTCAAAGTTCACTCAAGACAAACTCCCACTACCTTAGATGTCTACTCCTACCTTGTGCTAGCACTACTCTTCTTTTGTCTTCGGGGCCCCTTCACCTGCCACTGCCGTCGTCGTCGTTCATTTCCTTCCTCTGGTACCGCATCACCTTCTTGAGCCAGGGGTGGACGCCTCTACCTGTCCCGTACGCCCCTCGAGTATGGTGACGGACTCGAGGTTTCAACGAACTACAAGGGTAAGTTGGCTTGCCTGGATTGGTGGCGCACACTGTAGCTGAGGGATCAGGTTCTCGAACTGCGATTCGGACAGACTACCGGCGATTGGCGTGGTCGACTCCGGAAAAAATACGTTGAGTACGCAAATGTTACGGTAAAACCGCGAGGTTCTGTGGGCGCGAATGAGAATTCGAAATGGCGGTTATCGACCTGATCTCACTAGACAACGGTTGGATCTGGCTCGGGGTTTTCTTGGTGACCTGGCTGTCCAATGATACGTGGCAACTTCCTCTACAACTTCTTCAAACTTCCAACTTAGCCCACTTTAGCACTTTAGCTTTAGTTTTCACCTTCAAACTATTAATTTTTAGCTTTGACTTTCGCTATGTGACCGTAGTATATAATGATCACCAGGCTTATGACTGTGCCTCTTGGTGGACGATGACCGTGTAGTGACCAAGCACGATTCCAAATAAATTACGTGCAGCCGTCGCAACAATAGCCAACAGAATGGCGGTCAGTGCAATCGTACTCCAACACATTCCAGACTAAACCCATCAGCCGATCTCCTTCGATCAATACCGCATGCTATCTTTATCTCTCCCACTTTATTTCCTATAAGTCATCGCACTCTCATACGCTCACACCCCACACCCCACAAACAAGACGAACAATCCGAAAAAAATACCTCTCTCGGGTTTCTATGTTCCGTTCTGCTTCGTATTTTCCGCTACACGAATTCTCTGTTGCATCGCATATTCCCGTTTTTACTTAATAGAGCTGTGTGATCATCGATAGAAATACAACATGTACTGTAGACCTGTTCATTTTAAACGAAATGTTCGGAATGTAACGGGTCAACCGTGATTACTCTTCGTCATGTTAATTTGTACTTCTGTGTAAATTTTCAGCAAAATCGGTGATGATTTTGAGGTGCTTCAAGTTAATTTTATGTTTTTAAGGTAATTTACGGCTTACAATATTTGTATCTCGAGACTGAAATAACGAAAACTGCTGTAACAACTTTCATAGCAAAGCTTAATGTGTTATCTACCAACTTTGTGGCCAAAGGTTGACTATTTGAAGTGATTTTATTGAATTTTGACTTAGTTTCATGCTCGAAGATATCTTAAAATGTGAAGAATTTTAAAGTATTTGTTCTACGAATTTTCCACCCGTATGATATAAAAATGTGTAGTGTACGGCATAATGTTCCTCATATTGTTTAAGAAGTTTCATTCCAACATAGTTTTCGTGTTTATTTCATAGATTGAGAGATAAAAATCAGAAAAGAGGCCGTTTTAGCTAAAATTCACAAGACAACAGAACCAATAAAAGTCAATTAGATTGACAGAACATAGTTGCATTGCTTTTCAATGACGACCGATGACTGTTTCATTGATATATGATTTTTCCATAACTATGAATCCTCAGTAGACGTGTTTTTTTTTATCAAATGCAAGTGTCACTCGAGCCATTCAAAATATTCGTTATTTTATAAATTGCTGTTATGGTTCGAGTGACACTTGCATTTGA